>NW_008612996.1:958-8836 GCF_000691845.1 Merops nubicus | reverse complement strand
CGGGCCCCGCGGCGCTCGATGAAGTGGGTGCGCAGCCAGTTGTTCTGCCCCCCTGCAGCCACGTTACACACCTCGAAGGTCCGGATCAGCCGCTTCTTGTCGTCCAGGACGCTCACCTCATCCCACTGCAGTGCACGTGGCAGAGAAAAGCAAGAGGAAACAGCTTAAGAGGTATGGATCCAGTGTTCAGTTGCACCAAAGACACAGGACAGGCCTTCTCCTTCCCCCGCCTATGACAAGATTTGAACTGGCCGGTGGCATGCACGGCCCAGCACTCTAGACAGGACAAAGTACGACCCTGTAAAGAAGAGCTGTTAAAGCTTGCAAGCAAGAACTGCTATGACAAAAAAAAGCATAATCCATGCAAATGTGCCACAGGGCATTGAGAATCTTAAAATCAGAGAGTCGTACTTTCTTCCCTCCTATTTTCCCACTTCTTACCTCCAGAGACAAGATGCACAATATAAACACACAAGACAGAGAAACAAGACACTGTTCTTTGGAGAAAACATTAAAGCAGAAGTCCCTTCTGCCCAGTGTTATCACAGCTGGAGATGTGCTCCACCATCTCCAAGGCACACAAGTGAACTCAGCGTGACTACTATGAAGGCAGGCCCAGAATCTGTTTTGTGCCAGGAGGAAGCCACAAGGAGAGACAGGGACCGGTGGAAGCAGTTCACTGTGTGAAGCTGACAGAGAAACCCTCCCTTACCCTCTCAGCTAGGTAGAAGAGTTGCACTGTACATAAGGCAGAGGTTTGATTGTACAGCCCTTACAGTTAGTGATGATGTGGTTGAAAGCCTCCGAGGATTAGAGGGATGGAAAATGAGATATTGTAGCAGGCGTCTACTACTGATAGCCCTGCTCAGTTATTCCATAGGAAATTAGGAGAAATCTCTGGATTGCTTGCCCTTGTCCTTATTTTCAAGAAGAATTTCAACTTCCCAGACATCACCTGGTAATATCACACTGTTGTAAGCAAGCGTGGGAGATTCCTGAAGTCTTAGGGAGGAAATTTCTTGCCACAGGTACACAATGAGCCAACTAGGAAAGATGCCCTCCTAGACTGCTACTTGTGCATGGACAGACTTGTGGGAGATGTGATGGTAGGTGTCTATCTCAGCCACACCAGTCATGATATGGTTGAGTTTAAAATTTTGGTGTAATGAGAATCATAGAATGTCTGGGCTGGAAGTGACCTTCCAAGATCATCCAATCCAACCCCCCCACCACAAGCAGGGACATCTCCAACTAGATCAAGCTGCTCAGAGCTTCATCCAGCCTGATCCTGAATGTCCCCAGGGATGGGGCCTCCACCACCTCTCTGGGCACCCTGTTCCAGTGGTCTGTCACCCTCATACTGAAGAACTTTTTCCTCATGTCTAACCCAAATCTCCCCTTTTCTAGCTTAAAGCCATTACCCCTCATCCTGTCCCTCCAATCCCTTGTGAACAGTCCCTCCCCTGCTTTCCTGTAGCCCCTCTCAGGTACTGGAAGGTCACTATAAGGTTCCCCCAGAGCCTCCTGTTCTCCAGGCTGAAGAAAAAGGACAGCAGAGTTTCCACCCTGGACTGCAAGACAGCAGACCTGTAAGCTATTCAGGGAGCTACTTAACAGCGTCTCCCGAGAATCTGCTTTTGAGGGCTTAGGAGTCCACAAGTGCTTGCCATTTTTTAAGAACCCCCCTTCAGCTGCACAGGAGGAGGCAATTCCAGTGTACTGGAAGTCCATTAGGTGTGGCAGAAGACCATCTCGGCTGAGTAAGAGAATTCCTTGTGGTGTTCAAGAGGGAAAAGAAGCTGAATGATCCCTGGGAGCAAGGTTTTCAGGAAGATTACAGAGCTGTGGTTCATATATGCAGGGAGAAGACATGAAAGACCAAAGCTCAATTACAGTTGAAAACTGGCTGTAAGACAAGAAGAAAGGTTTTTTTAAGTATGTTAATTGCAATAGGACAATGCCTGTAACAACATGCTTTAACTTTTGACTGGTCCTGAAGCTGTTCAGTCAGTTGGACTAGATGAACATTGTAGGTCCCTTCCAACTGAACTATTCTGTTCTGTTCTTTTTAGTCTGTGTGGAGGGATGACTGGAGACCTCATGAGTATTTCTGCAAGGAGGATGGAAAGAAAAGTGTAAGGAGGTGGCAATAGCATCCCATCCACTATCTTCCTCTCTTAACAACCTGATTTTGCACCATGTACTGTGTTCAGATTGTTCATATGTACAAAACCCACAAAATATGTCCCACTGTTTCCAGTTTTCTTTCATCTTTCTCCATCAGATGCATGCACACCTTCCCAGCAGAGGTGTGGCCAAGAAAACATGGGAAATGCTTACCCCATCAGAAGGGTGGGTAGTCCAGCCAATCTCTGAGGTCTCTCCAGTTGTATCCAGAAGTATTTCTGTTTATATTTAAAAAAAAAAAAAAAGTGTTTAAAATAAAAATATTTTGTGCTTTTCCAAGTCAGGCTAAAATCTTATCTCTTCCCCACATGATTGCCTCTGACAAAAAAAAAAATACTAACCTGAAAACATGTCTTGCAGAGAGTCTCCACACACCCAGAATATACATTCATGTTTTGAGATTAAATATGACAGTCTATGTCCATAACAGTAAATGATGCAGGGCCAAGACAGGGGTAAAAGCACTGGGCACATAAGCATGCTAAACTCATGGCTAGCAAGTTGTTTGGCAATATTCTGGCCAGACAAAAACTTTCCCAGAAGTATAAGCACACTGACAGCACAGAGCAGTTACCATAACGAGCAGTAGATGAGGCAACCCTCTTTTTAGAGAGGAGAGGGTTGCTTCCAAAGGGCTGGACAGAGAGATGAGTTATATGAATTCATGCAAGTCTCCTCAGGACCACAGCTGCCTATTTTATTTGAAGGTTTAAATGTGGACACATGGCCAAGATAGTTTTGTTTCCAGCTCTGGAACCAAACTTCTGTGGGAGTTTAGGATGATGAACCAGTTGATCCTGTAATGGATTCAGTTTGTTCTGCAGCTGGGCATCAGGCTGCAAGCCTGTATGAGTCCCTGTTTCATCACAAAATCAGTATTGAATAGACTCTTGCATTACACTGCTCAGGGTATATGCAGAACTTCACAGGCCTAGTTTACTCCTCCCAACTAGCCTGCATTTCCATTGTTATGGAATCTACCACTGGAGACAGGCACTAGACTTGACTGCCCTTGGAGATGTCATTTTCTGTTCATGTAAAACAAAACACAGAAGAGACTGTGGCAGTGCAAGCTACACACAGAGTATTCCTCAGAAGTGAATGTGAAAGTCTAAGACCACCCTGGAGTTCCTGTTACACAAGCATGTGAGTTTTTCTGTGTATATTTACAGTGAGAATATAGAAGAGGAAAAAGACTCCCTTAAATAGGGATTTACATGTGTTGATACATACTGTACAAATCCTCTGCTTTTTCTTAAATTCTGGAAAGTCACTCTCTGTTTGCTTATTTTAATTTTCATTTTTCTGTCTTGTTGCTTTGTTTTTAAACACACGAACCAAAAACAGGAAAAAAACAAAAACCAAAACCCAAACCAATCCAACAGCAACAACCAGCTTATTTACAAGCAGGATTCATTATTTCCCTTGCAAAGGTTTATGACCGTTCCATGTTTTACACAGGAGAGACACTCAATAGTTTCTATTTCCAAATTATGGACTGCTGACTTCACTACCCCTACCAGTGCTCTTGGGGATTGACTCCACATTAATGAGCAGAAAGCAAAGAGCAGACTCATCCTAAAGCAGACATGATCCAGTGACCAAGTTCATCCAGACCTCAGGTTCTGTCGATGTCCCCAGACTGATCTTCCCACAGAAGATCATACCTTAGACCTTCCTGAGGAGCCAGTGCCATTCCTTGCTTCAAAAGCATGGCAAAATATCTGGGCTGGCTTGCCAGAGCTGGTAGGAGCTACCAGTTACAGCTAAAGCATAACCCCAGTAAAACTCCCTAACAGAGCTGAGGAGATGCTGAGCAGCCTGGTGCACTCCAGCACATCCCAACTCAGGGGGCTCCTCTGAGCAGCAGAGGCTGTGAAGGGCCCATGTCCCCCTGGAACAGCCTCCCTAGGCTGTCCTAGCAGCAGAGGGACGTGCTGTGCCCCCGTGCCCACTGCTGTCCCAGCTGCACACTCAGGCACAGGGGCTGCACTCTGCCATCTCACTACTCTGCCACTGGGTTCCCAAACTTGGCTTTGACATGATGGAAACATACACAAGGTATTTTTTTCAGCAAAGAAAGAACTCTTTTTCTGTTCAGGTCGGAGTTTCCCATTTACCATAGTATAATGCAACCACCCCATGGAAACTCCAGGATAATAAAATAAAATAGAAAAAAGTTAATCAGGCCATGGAAAGCCAGATAGAAAAAAATAAAAAAGAAAAGGAGAAAAGAGAAAATGAGAATACTTGCTTAGCAGCCTGGGCTCTGCCACAGCTAGCAGGAAGCCTGTTTTCCAGCCATCTTCTCACCAGTGAGCAAGGTAATCTTTATCAAGCACATGAAGACTTCGCAGGTGAAGAGGTACAGGCAACGTGAAGCACACAAAACTGTCCCTCTCACAGTGAATATTTTAAGTCAGGAAGCATTAGAAAAATACACGACAACGTTGAGTGTGTAAATCTCATTTGGTGACCTATGGTCAAAAGTTGCTCACTATTTTTCTTCTTTTTGTCCTCCTCCTATTGGCTGTATGCCTTGAATCAGATCCCCATTGACACTAACTGCATGTACACTCATAAATCTAACAAGTGGTTAGATTGCTCTCTAATTCTGAGAACAAGAGACACAGTATGGTTTATGTTCACATGGCTAAAGACTACAGCACCTTGGAAGTGCATGACTGCATTCAAACCACCTCTGAGGAATGGGCCTTGGCCTGTCCTACCCTCTGACCTACACCTAGGCACTGCTTAGCCCAAGGTTAGCTGACATGGGCCAGACCCACGACTGTGCTAGTTATTTAACAGCATGGATGACCACGTACCAGTGTACAGGTATAAGCCTCCATTCTGCCAGGTTCAGTACTGATGTAGCACTCCACACTGTCAGTGTGCTGGGCCAGACCACTACTCTGCTGCTCTGCAGTGCAGAAAGCAACGAATCTGTTCAGCTGAATTTACCAACATGGAAGAAAAAATACACCCTTTCTATTTCACTCAAAATCAAGGGTCTTGTCAGATCAAATCAGACCCAGGCCAGAACAGCTGATGGTGCTGCTAAAGACAACACTTACTGAGGTGACCTCAGCGCATCAACAAAACAATATTCCGCTCTGGATTAAAAACGAGGAATAATCAAGGCATCTGAGCAAGCTGGAGGGTTCTGAACACATGAAATGTTGACAGCTCTTCTCTGACAGCTGCTTTAACCATACATTCTTGAAGAACAATGTTCTGATTTCTTAATAAGACCATTACTTCAGTTCAAAGAAGAGAAAAACACACGATGAGAGATTCTCCTGTATTTCACTTCCCTAAACCAAAAGAACCTATCATCTTTCAGCAGTCAAATGTATTCATTATACTCTTTGTAAAAGAAAATTCAAAATAACTCCACTCGTTTCAGTGTCCTCTGTTATTGCAGGGCAGACAGGGTGTAAACAAACCCCACGTAGTTACAGAATCACAGAATGTCTGGGCTGTAAGGGACCTCCAGGGGCCACCTAGTCCAACCCCCTGAGGCTGGAAGTTGCTATTACAGGTCAGGCTGTTCAGAACAGGCACGTTAATCATTTTCAGATTTGGGGCAGCCTATACTTTCAAGCGAGACACTTGTGCTTGTGTTGCAGGCAAAATGGTGCAAAACAACCTGGAAGGGAGGTATAGAGGTCACCATGATTAACACCCCTTTCAATGCCAGGCTAAATTACAGTAGTTTGCTCAAGGTCTTGTCCAGCTGAATGCCAAATATATCCAAAAGTACATGTACACTGGCAGAGAAAGCATAGGGCATTTAGGGTTTGCTCTGCCATGCAGCTGAATGCTGCAAAGGTTCCCTTGCCTTTCATTGTGGGGAATTTGCGCTTGAATCTGGGGAGAGGAGTCTTTTGTCATGTAACTGAATAAACATATTTATCTTCTTCTGCTGACCACTTGCCCAGCTAGGAAAGATGCTATCATTAATGGGCAACACAGGAGCCAGATCCCTCCCTCTGGTCTTAGATCATATGGAAGATATCCAAAGTGGCCCACCACTGGAGCATTCACTCACAACACATAACATAGCAAAGAAGGGAGCAATTCAATTCCATAACCAGGCCACGGGGGAAGGAAGGACCCAGGCAATCAGTCCAATCCTGATCACACAGCATTGCCAGAAGAAAGCCCCGCCTGTCTCAATCTTGCCCCACCATCACTGGGAACTCTACTTGCTGTGAACACTCAAGAAAACCTTCAAACAACCAGAACCCCCATAAAACCCATCCACCCCAACTGCACTGCAGGCAGAGCCAGCTCTTATAGGGGCTTCCTGTCCCACCTCCAAATTCATGTGGAAGGTGGGGGCAGCTGGTGGTGATCTCCTCCCCAGCTCCCACCCCAGGCTGGGCAGGCCCTGGGTGAAAACCCATCAGGAGGGGCTTTCTTGCCGGGCTGTGGGCATCATGCGTACAAATATTGCTGTTCTTTTTCAACAAAACCTGTATTTTTTAAAGTTCAGCTATGACTTAACATGAAAAAACAAGCTACAGAATCATAAAATATGCCTCCTAATATACACAAAACCAACCTGTACGAGTCAAATGAGTTTTATTTTTTTCTTGGATAAATCTATATTGTGAAGTCATTCCTGCAATGAATGTTCCTGTATTACTTCTGTACTCACATGTAATTAATTAAGAAAGCTTTGGAGCCAATGGGATACGTATTTAGTGAGCTCCATGATGTGTAATATTTTTTAACTACTTGCTAAGTCAGAGCAAAATGCTGACACTACCAGAACATCAAAGTTGTCATCTGCAAGGAAGAATTCTCACACCCCAGTCACGAGTTACGTGCCATCTGCCAGAGGGTGAAACGAGAGCCCAATGGTCTAGGGTATGGAAATACACACCTATTTGCAAGGTAGCATGGCTCTTAAGCTTTACGAATGACTGTGCTTCCTCTTTACCTCCCATATTCTTCTAGTAAAGCTTTAGGGAACCTGTCAGAACTAGTGTGTTGCACTAATTCCTCTCCTGATGTCAGGAAATGCAAACATCAGGAAATAAAGTCTGACACTCCATGCTTAGTTTCAACTCTGCATATACAATCCAATCAAATTATTATCTACATCTTTCCTAGTAATACATTATAATATGCATCCTTCCACAGGTTGAGATTCGTTCTGCAAACACCCCCTGCTGAGTCTAGAGCTTACCCAGCTGTGACTGCCACCAACCTGGCTGCTTTTGGCGACGGTACCGTATGACATTTCATGTTTATCTATGGTTTTTCTGCTTACTTTTTCTAAGCATTAAAAAGTGAGCTTGGGTCTTCCAAAGTTTCCCTGAGGCACATACTGAAATTCCCAGGTACTGTGTGTTACAAGAAGGCTGTTCCTTCCCTCTGAAGCTTTAATTAGCTCTGAGCAGAAACAGTCTCCTCTGCCGTGTGGGTAACGGCTCCTGTCCTGCCAGCCCCCAGCAGCCAGAGCTGGGCTGCAGGACACACCTGGGAATGGGGCTGCAGGGCTGCAGGGCACACCTGGGAATGGGGCTGCAGGGCTGCAGGGCACACCTGGGAATGGGGCTGCAGGGCAGACCTGGGAATGGGGATACAGGGCAGACCTGGGAATGGGGCTGCAGGGCTGCAGGGTAGACCTGGGAATGGGGCTGCAGGGCGAACCGGGGAATGAGCACACAGGATAGC
>NW_008612996.1:0-922 GCF_000691845.1 Merops nubicus | reverse complement strand
CAGCCGTGGCAATGGGGCTGCAGGACAGACCTGGGAATGGGGCTGCAGGGCTGCAGGGCACACCTGGGAATGGGGCTGCAGGGCACACCTGGGAATGAAGATACAGGATAGACCTGGGAATGGGGCTGCAGGGCTGCAGGGCAGACCTGGGAATGGGGCTGCAGGATAGACCTGGCAATGGGGCTGCAGGGCAGACCTGGGAATGGGGCTGTCCCAGTACAGGGAGTACAGAATAATCTGTTATGGAGAAGACAAATCAACTGGCCAATGGGATAACCCAGACACCCTACAGACACTGCACATCTAGCCTGGTCCCACTGACCTTCTGAATGACTTTAACAGGAGATTCCTCCATCCTGGTCTTCCAAAGCACACGCCAAATATTTTGGCATGCAGGGAAGTGTCAGGAAAAGAACTGGGAAGAACATAACGGAAAATCTTTTTTATAGCTTTAATAACTCGTGTGAATCACAAGCAATTGAAGCAAAAAGTTAAACTTTTTTCCCCCTTGCAGCAAAATAACATCCATTTAAACCTTTCTTTGTACATGAAGTTTTTTTACTCTGAAGATTACCTTGGAGGAAAGCAGTTTTCCTCCACTTCAAAGTCAAGCCAATTTGACCAATCACTACATTATTTTCCACAACCCAAGATGACAACCAGCTAACAGAAGAGACAGGTAAAAAAATGAATCCCTGACCTCACAACCTTTTTCTTGCATATTCCCTGTTGCCATGGAGACACTTTTAATGCAAAAAGTTTCCACCAAAGGAGAAGAATTATCCTCTCTTTATCTTAAACTTACAGAAGATATTTAGAAAGGCTGTTTAGTCACTTTGCAGGCTGGAGAGTTTATTGTAAAATAAACAGATAAAATGAATGTAAAATAAACATTTCCCCAGAGTGCTGAAGGAACTGGCTG
>NW_008612995.1:62089-114421 GCF_000691845.1 Merops nubicus | reverse complement strand
GGTGTGAATGGTCAGCCGGGAGGAGGGAGCGTCTTGAAGGGACATCTACTGTCTTTCAGACCGTAGGTAAAACGTGCGGTGAGTTAAGCAGAATACAGAAATGTGCGAATTTGGCTTTTTTAAGGTGTATCCTGCAGTTCTGTGTGTGGTAGCCGAGATGCTGGGACTGTAATTCCAGGTAGGGTTAAGGTGAAGCTGTAACAGGAAGGTGTATTTCTAACCTATTTATTAAGCAGCTGATAAAATAGGATTGTAATTAGTTTTTAATTCTCTCCTGTGCGATTCAGGAATCGGGACATGGGCAATTCGGTTCCATTTTGTTACTTTTTAATTTGGTACAGTGACTTACGTGTTAATAAAATACAAGAAGTTTCTGCACAGAAACGTTACAGATATGGAAGCATAGATTCTGCTATGAATGTTTTTTAAGTGCTTCCTTTTTCTGTTCCGTTGCATCAGCATCCTGGATCCAAATGTCAGTGATAGTGTGACAGCTGTCCTTCTGCTGTGATAGTGGAGTCTTACTAGCATTTAAAATCTGTCATTCTGAATTTCTGATAATGTAATATGGAAATGCAAATGCTGATTAGGATGTAGGTTAATCCTCAAACCAGTAAAGCATTTTCTAGATTGATCTAATGATGTGTTCTTCCTTATTACTGTTTCTGTTGTCCAAAACTGCAAAGTCTGTTTTGCTCCGTTCCCCACCCCCCCTTCACTGATGCAAAGTTTCCTTTCTTCATGCACTGACTGTGTGGACTTTAAATGTACCTTTGAGTTAATGACTATTTTCTGTAGTGGGTTGTGGCAGATAGGGGTATTAGACAGGGCACATTCAGTAATTAGCCTGAGGTTACTGTTGTCAAGGTTGGCATGTGAATCCAAACGTAGAAGATTCCACCTTAACGAATATCTTTGTTTAGCAAGGTGCATTGTTTTGCAAAATGTATCTTTAGCTCTGTGTGGCAGGTTTAACAGCAAAATCCTAAACCGTGTGAATAAGATATGCTGTACTGTGAAGCAAGGATGTTTTTTTGTCTGTCATAGTGTTCCATTGCTGAAACAGGAGCTTTCAGTAGAAGAGTCGATAGCTTTTTATCCAAGTCAAACTGTCAGCTTTCTTACTGCATGTATTAGCTGCCAGAGAGCAGGGGCCATAGAAAGAAGTGATCCTAGAATCTATTTTAAAATATCCTTGTCAGGAATTGCCATGATTGTATGAAAGTAAGGAATAAATTTCATCCTGTCTGTTATACAACTGCCATTTGTCGTCAGGTGCTCAAGATTTTCTTCATTGTTTGCAGTTTAGCTGGAGCCACCTGAGGTGATGGATTGTCAAAGAGATTGCCTTCTGAAATCTTCTGTCTCCTCCTATGAAACCTTTCCTGCAGGAATCTCGCTGACTGTAGGAATGTGATGTTAGCCAGCTCTGTTCATGCACCTATAACTGTTCTATCCCCATATCTGAGTTTTGTGGGAGTCTTAATGATAAAGAGCAAAAGGAAGCAGCTTTTTGTTGTCTTTCAGTAGTTGTGTATCTTAGCAGAAGAAGTCATTTTGAAATTGACTGCAATAGCTGAAACAGTTTCAGGACAGTTATACAGGGTGCTTAATTCAAGGTGTCTGTCACCAGACTTCTAAGGATGCTTGCTAGACGGTTGGAATTAATACTGTAAAGAGACAGAAGGGTGGGGAATATTGGTCTCGCTAACTACTGAATTATTTACTAATACAGTAACAGAGTTTGGCTCTATCATTTGGAGGGGCATTTATAGTGGCCGCTTTGGATTTCTGTAGCTGCTTAAGCATGGTAAACATAAGTGCATGTTTTTTTTCCCTTGCTGTGTGTCTAGGAGAATACAGATACACAAAGAGCCTGCAGTACCTTTTTTGTTATTCCCTGCCAGCTGGGGGCATAGATGGAACTAATGGATACTCTGTAGTAGACAGGCAAAACTAAACCTTATGTGCACAAAGTCAGAATTGTTTCTTAAGTAGTCAGGTTAGTGTGTGTTTGGTTGGGATTTTTTGAGAAATAATGGCACTAGTGTAAAGCAAAGCTATCACCTTTGCGTGTCTTTCCCAAAAGGTTGCACTGTCACAGTTGCACCAAGTGTTTTGGTCACTGATGTAGATGGGCTTAAGTTGAGACTCTTGTCTGTTAAGATAATGTTAGCTACACTGAATTACACTATAAATCAATTTTATAAGACTTTTTATAATTTGTTGTAAAAATGTTTGAAAATACCTCTTCAAAGTGGAAGTATTTTGAGTGTTGTGAAATTTCATCTCACGGACTATCAGCTGTCAGGCAGGTGTGCTACAGGCAAGGTGTGCAGCCTAAGTGAATGTGTCTGCTGAATCCACACAAGGTTTGAATGTCTGTGCCACACTCCTCTGCTCAGTACTCGCATGCAGAGAGTCATCCTGGTAGTCATTTTGGTCTGCCTAGGTCCTTATCAATAGGACTTCAGAGGTGATGAGAGCAGGGGCACAGGGGATGTGGAGGAAGCTGTGCTTGGATTGGAAGGGGTTAAGCGCTGGGGAATGTCAAGTGTTGGCACTGCTTACTAGCTGTGGCACTTGAAATACATGCATCAATTAGGCAGGGTAGGATTTATTTCAGATAATTTTCCAGTTTAACTGATGGCCAGTTGTATGCACCTTTTGACATCTTTCTACCCCCATTCATTTGCATGTATCAAGAGTGCTTTAAAATAAATGGATGGCCCTCTTGCATACCTTGTAAATTTTCCTTTCAAATGAATCTATGGACATATAAACTTAAGAGTATTAGTATTTTCTTCCTTGTGATTGTGGCAAACTTAACACCCCTAATTACCCAGTGTGGAGAAGTCACCTTTTCTATTCATGTGTGTATGAAGACGGGGGCTCCTTTGATTGGGTTTACTTTCAGGATCTCTAAAAAACGCACCTCAGCTTCCCCCCTTCCGTGATTCAGGAATGTTCTTTGGAGTGCCACAGGCTGGCTGCTGCAGCTGGCAGCGTGTTTCAAAGGGTCTGAAATTTGCTGAGAGTAACAGGCTCTCTTATGTAGGTGCTGGTTTACATTTGCAGTTCCAGTGCTTACTGGAGGTGTGTGTATTGCAACTGTATGAATAGCAGAGCTGAGCAGAAACCAGCAACAGTGAACAGTTTTAGAACTGACTTGGTAAAGCTGAAAGTATTTTTAGGTGCAGCACTTTCTCCTGTGTTCCCCATCTCCTGTGGTTTTAATTGCATTCTCCTTTTTAGAAACGGCATTTTCTCTGTCATGTGGAAGCCTGATACACAGAGAACACCAGCCCTGTGGAAACAGCAAAACTAGTTACAAACCATATTGCAAGGTGCAGGTGAAGTGGTGCACTCTTCTGTCTTCCACTCGTGATAGTTTGAATTTCAAGGTGGTTGTAAGACAGTAGTAGATGTGAGGTAAAAGCTGACCAATGTCCTGCACTGTGTGTCAATATGTGGGTTATGAACTCACACCTGTTGTTACAATTGCTGTCATTTGGTTATGCTACTGTCTTCATTCCCTGTTGGTGCTGAATCGGGTGGTCTGGGTGAAATGGTCAGTAATTTATTCCTGGTTAACTCTGGGAATGTTTACTGGTCATGGAATTGATTTGTAAAAGGACTTTTGTTACCTGACTTACCATTTTTGAGTCTTCTTTAACAATACTCTTTCAGCACCTGGAAAAATAAATTTTTAAATTTCTAGCACCTAGACGAGTATTGGCCAATTTGTGTGTATTGGGAAAGATTGTTGCTTGCTTGTATGCACTAACCTAAATTTCTGGTATTGCATTTGGGGAATGGTGCATGACTGACCCAACCCAGCATTTTTTTCTACTATACAAAATCATTATGGGACTGTAGGAAAAACTGGAGACTAAATATCTGTGAAACAAAGACATTGTACTTATGTACAATATTTGTATCTATAAAAGTAGTTTCCTTTAATGATGTTTGTATGATAGCATTTCTCTTTTATTCTTTTAGTCATATTCAGTGGAAATGTCTTATGGTTTGTGATTTTATTTACTAAGTGTTTGATTCTGTGGCTTCTATCTGCAGCAGGTGGGCTTTGCAGGTGGTCTCTGTTCAAATAGTATAATTGGGTCTGGGAGAGCTTAGCTTGTGAGGCTGAGTGGGTTCAGTTTGGTGTGGCTGTAGCTGCAAAAATAGCATGCCTTGCAAAACAGGCCTGCCTGCCAGCCTCGCCACGGCCTCAGCCTGGTCCTGCAGGCAGCTAACAGGCTTGTCTGGGAGGCTGATTCCCATCAGCAAATGCTTTACCTGAATTGGTGACCACCAGGCAAAAGAAAAGTTTATAATCACTTTCTTTTGTATAAAGTGCAGCAGAACGCTGTCCTAGATAGGTTTTTAAAAGCACTTTTTACTTCAGACTGCGGGGATGAACTGTTCCTGGGTAGCAGGAGGCTGTTCTGTGATTGAGTTCTGTTCAACTGGCATAGTTCAAAAGGCTCTTAAATGCAGCCGTGAGGCAATTCTGGTTCTCCTTCAGTACTGGATGATTAAATTAAATGGAGTGTTAGCATGAGTAACTTTTTCTGGTGTACTGTGCAAGGTGAGAGATGAGTTCTGGGAGCCCTGGCTGTGATTAGCAGCCTGGCGAGCCCTGTTTCTGTGGCCAGTGGCTCTGGCGGTTGTGTAACTTCAGAAGCTGGATCTAATTGCTGTGCTCCAGTCAGGTGTGGCTCTGGCTGATGGCTGCTGCTCCTTCTCGTTAGAGCAGTCTTGAGGGTGACATCCTCCCAGGGAAAGGGAATTAGGGAATTCTTGTCTTTCTGTGTTGGACTTCAAAGGTATTTTGGACACCAAAGGTGTTTGTTTCAGCTTCTGATGTACAAATCAGTTTGACCTTTCTCCTGGAAAAAAAGTTTTCTGAGTTCTAGCACTGCTAGTCTGGGGGGAAAAAAAGCTGTAAGAATTAATAAGAAAGACATTCACAGCTTTTTTTTTTTTTTTTTCCCCCAAATAAAACTTCAGTGTTACTGCAAATGAAACTTCTCCGTCAAAGTGGGCTCTGGGCATGAAAAGCTGGTTCTTTTCTTTTGATTATATTTGCACCTTTTATGTGCTGAGACATATGGTTATTTGCAACTGTTCCTCCTGAATGTGGAAGTGAAATATGTAACCACGAGACTTCTTGAGGCTTCATCTCAAAGATAAAATTGCTGACCTTTTATAGAAATGAAGATAATACAGACAAGGCAGAGTGTTATGTAAGGATTGCTTGTGGATAGTAGTTAATTGATTTAGAGTTTAGATTTCCTGCTTGTGTGTAGAAGTCTTGGGGGGGATGTGGATTTGTCAGCTGAACAGGCAATTGAATTGTAATAATAGCTTCAAAACTTCTTGCTCTGGGTGATTTTTGTAGAAGATGACTTGCTGCGTGTTCCCACATGCAACTGGCTAAAGTCAGATTCTCTCAAACATTAAAATAATGCTTAAACGTTCTTACCTTTGCATCTCAAGAGTTCAGAGCTACATTAATTTCTTAGCAGTAGTAACAGAGTAACACAACCCAGTTGATACACACTAGCTTGAAGTTCGGAGCATGGTCTTACAAGAGGTTTCAACTGGCCTTACAAAACCCAGGTTGTTTTCTGATCTTTTCTGAAGTTTCTGGTTTTAGCAACATTCCAACTTGTTACAGAGAAACTGTCCTTTTTTTCTCTAACTATGGCTTCTTAATAAACGGGGTAGAATCATGTCCTGGTAGGGAGCTGACTGTAGGTGGGACTGGCGTCTAGTGAATGTCAGTGTAGGAGACAATTGATTAAGAACTAATACTGTGAGCTAATAACGTTCTATAATATAGATGTAACTGTTGTGTCCGGTTTTCAAAGGAGTTTCATCAAGCTACTTCAGTAGCTGCCAAAAGTGAGGCTTGGGAGCAGATGTTCTAACAGTAGTCTTAAAATTTTTGACAGCTCTTCAAATAGCTCTAGTGTGGCTCGGCTTTACAGCAGGGTGTTTTCACAGGGCTTGTGCCTCTTGCTTTGCTTCTCTCCCTGTTCCTAGTCTGGAACAGGCCTCAAACTGACCCCATTACAGTCCTGTGAAAACTCATGCTCTAATAAACATGTGTCCAGCCAGGCAGCATGGGAGGAGGAACAGGTTTGGATGGAGATGGCAGCTGAGGTGAAGAGTGATGGCAGTTAACTAGGAGGAGGAGCAGCTTATTTTGAGCTGAAAGCAGGGAAGAATATTAATTAAAATCTAGGACTGAGCTGAGGACATGTTGTTTGAAAACTAGCAGAGAGGTTGGGCTGGGAGCTTGTTGGCTATGTGAAAAGTATGGGTCAGGTAACAAGGGAGCGTGTGGGTGTGGTGCTGCCTCTCACCCAGTGTCTTGGAGGTAGATGGGGACTTGCTGGACAAAGAAAATAAGAAGAGCAGCTGGTAGACAGAAGGCTGAACAGGAGAAGTAAGAGTAGAAGCTGGGATTTTGTAAAGGTGACGGGTATGTCTGTTGGACAAGGAGCTTTGGATGGTAAAAGCAGAGTTGTGAAAACTGTAAGGAAGGGATTACAATGAAATGAAATGTACTGAGTCTTGTCCATCGCTTTCAGTAGCCTTCATGTCTTCTCTGCTTGAGCTTATATATATATATATCTCTAAGTGGTAGAAATTGGTATTGTGAGCAAATGGTTCTAGATTCTAGTGGTGTCATGTAGCTACAGGGATGACTTGTCTAGGCTCATCTACTTCAGAGTTTCTACTTGGTCTTTTCTGCTAGACTGTGAAGCAATGCTCAGAGTAAAGAAGCTGCAGGAAGAAAGCCCCTTTGGACCCAACATGTGACATTTCTTCCATTAGGACCCTTGCTTTATCCCCGTGATGGAGTGGCTGCTGCTAGCTTAGTGACCAAGCTCTCAGCAGTTTTTGTTGTTTAATACTGTACTATACTCTTGATAGATTATTCCAGATATGCATTAGTTTCCTCTCGGATAGTCTGGTAGTGTTTACTGTACAGTTATTTATTACCAGAATGGTCTAGTGAGATGAGGAAGTGGTTTGCTTCCTATTTTACACATGAGGAGCAAAGGCACAAAGAGAAGTTCAGCTGGCTTTGCATGGTTAGAAATGACTGGACCCTGTGTCTTTTTAGACTAGTTTACCTGTTGCAGCCACATCCCCATCAGAGTCGCTGCTTCGCTCATGCTGTAATTGTTTGAATACTATATTCTGATTTCACAGTTGTTTCTTGTGTGTGTTGATAGTCTCTGTGGACGGGTAGCTACCGTATGGAATTGGAGACCATGGCAGTGTTCAAGGTCATTCTGTTTACTGCAGCAGCAGAGCACAGCCATTTCATTTTGTCAAAAAGACAAAGTTATTTCTAGTTTCTTTTTGTATAACCTTGCTGCTTGCTCAGAGAAATAAGGAAGGATTAGCTCTGGCATCGTGTGACTCTCAAGAGCTTGGACCCTAGTACCAGTAACTTGCACAAACTTGGCATTGGTACAGATTGATACATTCCTTAGCTGCACTGCATGGACACAGCTTTGGGGTCAAACTGCCACATGTTGCAAAAAGACACATTTTTAGTGTTTCAGTGTTACAGAAAAGTTGAAGTGATGCTGTCGCTCAATTAACAGAATTGTGGGCAATGAATTCCTTTCTCTCCTTTATGGCGAAGGAAGGAGGAACGAGCTGATTTCTGTTTCTTGATTGAGACACTCTCTGTTGTCCCCATTGCTCTGAATAGCTGTTTAATTAGATCTGTCATACTCTGGCCACTGGAAGGAGGAACCATAAGCATGGTCTGTTTTGCAGCCTTGTGGCTTCTCAAGTTTCTCTTTAGAAGAGAAAACATATCAACCAATGTAAGAAGTATAAAGCTGCTGTTTCTTCTGTTGCTAGAAGGATGGGTGAGAAGCCTTTGCTACCCTGTTGGGGATTTTGACAGATTGATTTTTTAATCATCTTACTAGTTTACCACTTGAAAGTTTTTTTTTCTTGGGAGCTTCTTTTTTTAAGAGAAATACTATGAATGAGTCTCAGGCTGGTTAACTGTGTAGTAATTAAAAAAGAATAAAAGTGCTTCCTCTTGGGTAAAGAAAAGAACAACAGCCTCTGCTGATGGAGCTCTTGGTTTTTGCCTTTTCTTGCCAGGCCTACTGCGTTGGCTCATGTTCAGTTAATATTTGGCTGATCAGCCTTGCAGCTAGCAGGATTAGGAACAGTTTTGCTGTAGATTAAATTTGGTGGAAACCTGCTTTGTTTTGAAAGCTGTGCATTCATTGGTAGCAAATCTCTTTCCGGGTCTTAAGGTAGAGATTTTTCTCCCCTGTTAGGGAGAGGAATGATCACAGGAGTGCTTTTGATCAGAAGAGTCAACCTGTACTCTGGGTTTCTTAGAAGCACAGCTGGCTTCTGATCTGATACTGGGTATGTGACAAATATTAGTGTTCAAATGTGAGGCACTTTCATGTGGAAAAAGACATGCAAACAGGTTTTTAAACCGTGAGAGCCTCAGGTGCTGTTTTCTGGCCTGATGTAGGCTTTTTGTGTTTAGTTATGTGATCTGTCAGCTCTGCCCACCTTTATCTCTGGGGGTGGATTTTTGCAATTTAAGTATCTTCAACTCAAGTAAGAATTGTAGTGACACTTTGTAGAAGAACATCAATTGCAACATGCTGAAGCGTAGCTCCTTGTCGGTGAGTCGGGAGAGAGCTGAGAGTAGCATCACTAAAAAAAAGGAAGTACAGTCATGATAAAACTTTGTTTAAAAAGGAAAAGAAAAACCCCAACAATCCAACAACTGTCTGCGTGCAGAGGATGGGAACGCAATAGGTGATATAGTTTGTACCTTGTAGTTACTCTGTGTGTGTACAGATTTTTGTAGATGTGTGCACATAGCTATGAAAACCAGATGTGTCCCCATGTACTGGGGTGTGTTCAGTGCAGTTGGTTACAGTCTATATCAGGACAGTACTCAAGTAGAGCACCTTGTATCTTGAGCAAATCTGAGCTGATATAGAACAGACATATTTTTTGGAAGCTAATATTTATATACTGGCTGAAACGCTGAAGTGATTGCCCGGCCTCTGTTTCGGTATACCGCTGACAGAGGCTTTGCTGGCGCTCCTGTTCCATCTGTTGAGGGCAGAGCCCCGGCAGGGCCCGGCCCGTGTCCCCTGGCTCCCCCAGGCACGCGGGGGGCTGCTGGCAGCTGAGCCATGAACACTGTGGGTGGTGGGGTGCAGCGGGGGTCCCGCAGGGGGCTGGCTGCACAGTGCTCCCAGGGCGGCTCAGTGCCGCGGCATCCTGCGCTGCTGACGGGCAGGCAGGAGCTTCAGAGAGAGAACTAAAAATCACCAACTTCAGCTCATTTGCCTTGGGCTTCCACAGTTATATAATTTTAACTTCCTCAGAGTTATCTTTGCTTTCAGTATTTTTTGCATGTTAGAAAAAAAAAATTGAAACCCAAATGCTTTCTTGAAAATGAAAAGCACAATTGTTCTTAGAATTGGTGCTTTCCTGGTTCTGAATCAGTGTATTAGGAAAAGAAAAAAACAAACAAAAAACAAAAACAACAACAAAACAAACAAACAAAACAAACAAACAAAAAACAAACCACAACTAAATGCATTTACTTCATTCCTGGTAAAGTGCTGTTCTCTGCAAAAAGATTGGATGTTTCATTTTTGTCATGTGTTGTAGGTGAGCACAGATTTGATTTAACAGTTCAAGATACTTTTGGAATAACATAATCATAAGAAAAATAAGCTCTTATGCTGGTACTTGAGCGTATCTTTTTTTCAAGGGCAGTGTTCAGTCTTAATTTGAGCTGGTGTTACAACTCACCCTTGAAAGTTCAGAGAAAGAAAAAGAAATTGAAGCCAGTGGGTAAAAGTGTTGTTAGGTATGTCTGAATAATTAATACTTTAATTCTTTTGAAGTACTTGCGTTCTTGTGTAGTTCTTTTGTTTGATTTAAGGCTGGTTTAGTTAAGGTATTCTGCTTTCCTCTTGCCTTAGGATGTCCCAGAGTATGGATTTCTACACTTCATCTGCTGCCCTTCATTGAAGGCAGGCTCCTCATAGAAGTATTTTTTGTCTTATCAACCAGTTATTGTGTGTAATATCATCTCTCCCTTGCTGCTGTCAGCTGTGCTCTGCTTCCCAAGTTGCTGAGATTGCTGTTACCCGGTAGGCTGGTGAGGGAAGGGCAAAGGCTGTGTGCTGCCTGTGAATGCTGTAATGGGAGTAACTGAGAGATGGGGTTCCTCTTGTTTAACACCTGATGGGATAGTTTCACCCTTACTGCTCTATCCTTTCTAATCCTCTTCTATTCAGCATTTATGTAGAGAGCTCTTCTTGCTCACAGGAAATATCAGACATAGGCAACATTCTTTGTTTTCTTGCTTTGACCAATCACACTTTTCTCTGCTTTGTGTTCCTGTGATCACTTCTAAAAGAAAATCTTTAGAGTAATTCCTACTGATAGCATCTAATTCAGTAGTACAGTAGCTCTGGTTGTTACCCTATCTAGAGCGTCCCTAACACTGGTGGTCATCTCTACAAAGTTGAGGCTAGAACTACACTTAAAGGAAATGGTTTGAATTTTGTCTTTGAACTTTCCATTTTGTTTTTTCTCCCATTCTTTTTCTTCCTCCTGACTGGGCTGGTTCAGGGATCCTGGAAACATGCTCCTTAGGGTCTGGTTTTCAGCTCTGAATGCAAGGCCAGTTGGGCCAGAAGTCCACACAGGTTTTGTTTGAACTGTGCCTTGGAATCGGGGATGGCTCGCTGAACAGGACATGGCTGCTTTTTTTTTTTTTTCTCCCTCCTTTATGCTGTGGTTCTTGGGGTTTCTCAGTGCTTGTGATTGGGGCAGACACTGCTTGTAGTAGTCTGGTTTTCTGACAAATACTCATTTTGGGTCTGAGTAAAGTTTACAGTGCAGAAACAAACCTTTATTCTTCAGGAAGAGTCACGAGCACTACTTCTGAAACAGGAAAGTAGAAGAAAGCTTCCAGAAAAAAAAAAGGGATAAAATTCTCACTTTTGCAATGAAACTCATCTTCAAGGTCAATACCTCAAGCTTTTCTAGTATCATTTGGGCAGGAGTATATTTAGCATCTTCTAACTTTTCATTAACTCTGAGTAGTGTTTGTTAGAGGCTGTTGAAAGATGCAGCTTTCACTGGCCAGTGTCCGTTCTTGCCTGAGACTTCACGGTGGCCTCTGTTCCTTGGTTATAGGGGAGTGATCCTGAAAACTAGTCTCAGCTTTTGTAGTTTGTCCTGAACAAGTTAAGAAAAGAACTCGTTGAAAAGAACAGGTGGGGTTCCCCTTTGCTTCTCCTCACCCCTGTTTTGTAGGTCAATTATGACATAAAAAACCTTTTGGGGAAGTGTCTCTGACACAGGAGAAGCCATGTCCTCAGCCAGGAAACGTCCAGTTAGTTCCTCCTTTGTAGCACCTGTGCCAAGTAGCTGGGCTGCCTTGCAAAATGGCCCCGATTGAATCTTTAAATAGAAGCCGTATGGTCACGGTTTATGCGTATGCTGCATCGTTGTGTTGAGAGCTACAGAGACTTCAAAGAAATTATTTTAGAAAATGCCCCTGGAAGCTACAGCCCCAGAACTGTTCCATGCTGAGTGAGACTTGCACCTTCCGCAATTGACTTACATGCATTAGTTTTATCTGAACCTGTGTTTATAGAAAACAACAGTACCTATCAAGATTGAAACAGTCTGTCAGGGCCTTTAGCCTATCCAGAGCAGAAAGGATGGAAAGGTGGTGTTTGATCAGTTCTGTCTGCTTATCATGTTGATAAGGAAATGATTACGTTTGCATTTGTCTCATTGCCCAGCTTCTGACTCACTGGAAGGTGTGGATAGTAATGGATAATCTAATGTATAATGCATACAAACATACTATTTATAATATATCAGTATAAAAATATAGTATTTAATATGTGTTTAAGGGTCTGTGTTGTGTGATTGTTTCAGAAGCTGATAGATGGAGTGTGCAGCTGAAAGTTGCACTGACCAAAACAACTGCACCAGCAGATCTGGGATATTCTTTCATAGTCCTTGTTGTCTGAGGTGCTCTAATGCTGATTGTTCTGATTCTACAAGTGTGTAACATAGATGGTTTGAAGAGGGCCATCTGTTTCAGTGGGATGAAATGAACTTGTAGCACGTTGCAGAAATAGAAGCAGCTATCTAAAGCTTGAACTTACATGTTTTAACAGCTTTGCTTGTCCTGGCCTGTGTACTGGTTGGCCTGTGCAAAACAGACTTGGCAAACTGGTCCAGATTTCAAACCCACAACTTGGGAGGTTGTCGTAGTTTTAACCAGGGAACTTACCCACGTTAACCCAGTGGTGTTCACGTTGATAAAACAGAGGAAATAAAGCAAAAATGTTTCTTATGCTGTCAGTCATGGCTTAAAATATAATAGCATAAAAGGTTTATTTTATTTGAAGTGCTAGAGACCAAAGGGAACAAATACAGATCCCTATTTTTATACTGAACTTTCTCTTTAGAAAGGCATTGTCTTCAAAGGTAGTTGAACTTTCTTCTTTCTCCTGTATGTGAGGGTTGGGGTTTATTTTAATACGGTAATTTCAAGGAATTTGTTTGCACTAATTCACTCCTCATAAATGTTAAAGCTTTTCCTTTATCTCTGAAATCTTTTGAAGTTGTCTGGCTGTGAAGACAACTGGATTTTGCTTCTAATGTGAAAAAAAGGTGTGCAGTTCTCTTGTCTGTGTCACTGCAGAAGAAAAGAATTGACCTGTGGCCTGCGTTTGTGCTGGATGTTCTCTTGAATGTGAGGCTTCTCCGTTAAAGCATGGTTTGTTAACTTTATAAAAGGAGACCTAAGGATGTGACTCAACCTTGCAGAAGGAAGGAAACATGAAATGTAGGCTGTTCTGTTCTGAACTTGGAGCAGACCTTTGCAGAGCACTCGGTATTGCTGCAGAATAAATGTAGGACTGCTGTACCATGTGTGGAGAACAGGGAAAACATTGCTGTGTCTGAGAGGTCTTGGCTTTGTGAAGAAGGCATTGCAGCTAATGACATTGTGCACGGATGTAAACCAAAAACCAAGCTACTCCCTAATAGAAATTATTTCAGTCGAAAGGAGTGTGAAGTTCTTACCTTCCTCCTTCCTTAGGATGTGGGAACAAAATGCTGTCTCCTGGTTGGCATGAGATGCAGGTTTGATGTAGTGGATGCAGGTTTGCTGACACTGCTTGCCAACAAGTGAAGTGTGGACAGGAGGATGATATTGCCCATTTTTGTAGGTATTTGAGTGATTTCATCATTGATAGGAATCATCATATTCAGACCTATAATCTGTTGATCCAGAATGAATTTATGCTCAGTACAAATTTAGAAGCCAAAGTGACAAGCATCAATATCAAACTTCTTAGTTTATGGTAGATTTTTTTTTTTGTCTAAAAGTAGTGTTAGGTAAGGAATAGCAGGTGCAGCAGCCAAACATTTTTATACCGTTTATTATACAGTTAGTGCTGGATGGGCTTTATATAGTCATAGGAATGATATCCTATTCATGAGAGCACTGTAAACATGGAGTTTTTTCCCCAGACTAGGGGATAGACAGTGTACTGAAGTACAGTTTTACGAGGCAAAAACCCACCAACAATGAAAGAAAAACCCAAAAATCCAGCACCTGCCCTGCAAGTCATAAGTGGTGGTCCCTCTGAGCTGGGGGGAGGTTTGTACAACCATACAGTTCTCCTGGTATTTACTGCAGCTGAGGAGAGTGGGAATTCCCAGTACTTTGGAGGGAGGAGCAAAAGGTTGTGATGTGATCAAGTGTGATTGGCTGATCTAGGACTTCTGCACTCTGGGCTTCCTCTTGATCTCTTCTGCTGCTTGCTAAGTCTACGGTTTGAGTCACGGGGTAAGTGAGGAAGGGGGAGACCTTCAGGCAAGCAGCAGTGGGAGGAGAACAGGTGGCAGAAGATGGACTTGGTTAAAGGTGCACCCTTGTTACCTTCCTAGTGGATTAGTGATCTGTTCAGCTGCCACTCTCAAAGAGTCCAGTTGTCCAGGGCACTAAATTTCCGCAAGGGATTGAAAAAGCCCCACAAAGCTTCTGAAAAGCCTTGCTCTTATAAAAGCTGAAGAGTTAAAATCTATCAAACAAAAGCCACCACACCATCATTGCCTTTTTCTACTTATTTGTAGAGATTGAGTCTGCATGGCTCTCAGAAAATGGTTGACTGAGTTTCTTGGCTAGTAAATTAATATACGTTTGCTTTCAGTGAAATTTGGTCATAGACCAAAACACTGTTTCAGGTGATAGAAAATGTTAGCATATAAACATAGGAGACTAACCTAGACATTTTGGGCACTGATTATAAGGAAATGGAGAAGTAATGTGATAAAGGTAAATGGAATAAATTATATATCACAGACTGATGGGGAAATGAGTAACTTTTCTTCATGGTACCTGAAGCTGGCACCCAGTTATCAGGCAAAAAGTGTAAAGTCAGTTTTCTTTTCTTCTCACAGAGCAATGAATTGGGCTGTGGCACTTGCTGTCAGTATTGACTGAAGAGGCTGAAGCTGTGGGTAGCTATCAAATGTGCAGCTACAGCTTCTAGTTCAGGCAGTCTTTGCACTGCCTTTGAAGTGGCCCTGGGGATATTTCCCTAAATACCTGCTGTTGCACTAGGTGAGGATTTGGTGTGAATCATTTTGGCTCTTCGTTTCCTTGCTAAAAACACCCATCTGTGTTCAGTAAGTCTGAGTGCAATGGCAAATTGTCTACGTTCAGTGTCAAGATGGTTTAACTTTTAAGGAGAAAGTTCAGGGGTTTTGTTTGTCCTTGAGTTTTAGTGAGTGTAAAGACGGAAACTTATCAGAAAAAAAAGGCTTCTGTTGCAAAGAGGATATTCAGTTTTAAGTAACACTTGAGTGTAACTTCTGTAGGCATGGGAACACATGTGAACTTACACTGATTTTCAGCACTGAGTAGTTGAGGTTGTTGATGGTGCTTGGTTGTAATAAAGATTGTGAGAGTTTTTTGATACCAAAAACTGGAAGGTGAGGGAGCTAGTTTCCTTACCTTGCTAAAGGCCTCTAGATGTGCAATCCTGTACCTTGAGAGATGCTTCTGAAGTGGTTCTATCTCAGGATCTAATGTCCTGCCCGTAGTAGGCTTGTTATTAAAGACACTGAGCAGTTTTTCATTTATCACTGCTCCACGTGGAAGGTGACTCTGTAGAGCTGCTGCTGTGGGGCTCCAGTCACACAGAGACACTTGCCCCCATCGCTGGCTGGTCAGCACCTCTTGCTCTGCAGAGTCAAGTGTTGGGACTGAGTGAAGCTACATTTAGACTTTTTCCCTGCCATGTAGAATAGGAGAAAAGTTCACCTGCTGCATGGAAAAGAAGCGAGCTCTCCCTCCTTGTGTTTGTGTGAGGCTGGCAGTGCTAAAAGGTGGGGAGAGAAGGGCAGGAAGAATGCCCTGGCAGATTAAAAGCTACTGTAGCTTCCAGGGAGCTGCACTTAATGTTGTTCAGCTCTAGACAGTCTTGTCTGGTGTGGAACTGTACAGTCCTGCACAACAACAGTGGTGTACTTACTGTGTGGTTACCCACCTCCATCAAATACACAACTACTGCTTTCCCCCCACCTCCCCATTCCTAGTCCCCCATCCACCCCATTCCTTCCTTGTTCTGAGTTAATCCCACATTCCCACCCTAGCACGGTCTGTGAGGCCGCTGCCTGGCTGGGTTTGGGAAGGTGTATTTGTGCTTTTCTCCCTGATTTTCTGGCTTGGTGGCTGTGTTGGAGAGGCCAAGCTTCTCAAACAGTCTTTCCATCTGCTACCCAGAGCGTATGGCAGCACTGGTGGGATTGAGGCCACTGCTGCCCCCTGGGATTGAAGGACATGAAGTGTCAGGGTTGGCCCTGAGGGGCTGCCCGTCGTGGGGGGGGGGGGATGTCCCACAGCCCCTGGGGCCCCACAGGGCAGCACCCAGTAGAGCCAGGGCCAGGCATGGAGGTGGCTGGTGGAGGCAAGTTGGTCCTCACCTGCTGTGTACCTCTTCTGCTGACTACTTGCCTGATGTAGAATGACATTATCATCAGTGGGCAGACCAGCAGCCAAACTCCTCCCTCCACCACCACGTCACACGGAGATCCGCAGTGCCGGACAACCAGAGGGAGGAACAAGTCCATGCACTCACTGCAAAGGATGTGAAGAAGTGAGTGAGCTGTGCCATGGGAGATGGAATCAGCCAGACAAGCAGTCCAGTTATGTAGTACTTTCCCAGAGAGGGACTCGTATCTTGCCCTGCTGTCCTGGGAACTTGCTAGGAAGAGTTAGGGAGCCCTTTCTGACAAGCAGGATCCCTACACAGCGCATCTAATGTACAGACAGACCTCCCAACCCCCCTGCAAGCAGAGTCAGCTCTTACAGAGGTGGCTTCTTGCCCCACCTCCAAGTTAATGTGGAAGGTGGAGGCACCTGGTTGTGATTTCAGTGCCCACCCAAGGTTGGCCAGACTCTGGGTGAAAACCAATCAGGAGGATCTTTCTGGCTTGTGGACATCATCCATATGCCAAGCCTCATTCAGGGCTAGGGGTTTAACCCCAGCGCTTCATTACTGCGGGACCGACGGTGGAAGGAGGAGCCCTGAGGAGCCGTGCTGGGGCTGTGTGGGTGAGAGGGAGCCGTGCTGGGCTGGGGGCTCCCCAGGAGCAGGCATTGAGCTGGTCCCACTCAGCAGCATCCCCCAGCTCTGTGCCAGGCACGTGAGGAGCTGGTGGCTGGAGCAGTCCCTGTGGGGTGAGCTGCTGTGCAGGTGGGATGGGGCTGCAGCCAGGGAGGAGACTTGCTTAGAGGAGAGGAATGGGCGAGATGGCCCCAAGTATCTGGGAATTCTCTGGAAGTGGGTTTTCTGGGGCATGTTTTACCCGAGGAGGGGCAGGGACGCTGGCACGGGATTGCTGAACCCTGGTGCCAGACATGATGAAGGTGCTGTACCTGCTGGGGCAGCTGGAGCAGGTTCATGAACACACAGTCAAACCTGCTCAAACAGCAAAATTCCACTGAACTGCACTTTCTTCCTAGCTAAAAAGTATGAGCAGTTTGTGCAGATGTGAAGGTCATCCAAAGGCGGTCAATCCAATGCTGTTGAGGAAAGCTGGAGTTTAACTCACCCTGAGATACTGATGCTTGTTATTTTCTTGTGAGGCTGAGCTGCTGGTGAAAGTCTGCTGGGAAGCTGTGGGTGTGTGTGGTGCTGGCAGATCATGGCACATCCTAAAGATCCAAGATTTTGCTGATTTACATTTCCTGATCAACATGAGCCCCCTACCAGGAAGTGAAATGCATTTTGTCAGGTTCCATTTTGTTTCAAGCTAATGTTGCACTTATGATGCTATCAGAAATGTGTCCCAAATGTGGCTTGTCTCTGCACCCTGCTCGTTATTTAGGACTTGTTTTACTAACCTGCTGTCTCAAAGCAAACTTGGGATGAGTATTGGCTTTGCCAGATAGTTCTGTTTTGTTTAAAGATTAGTAGGAGCTTTATCTTTGTAGTGGCTTCATATTCAAGAAGAAACCCAAACCAAAACTCTAAACTGTATCTTAGTATAAAACTGACATAAATAGTGTATATAACTGAAACAGTACTTTGGTAAAAGAAGTATTTTTAATTACTTTTTTACAACTTAAAAGAATTTTGCTTGCTGAGCTGCAGCTCTTTGTTCACGTGTGTAAAGATGAACAGGAAGTGATTGCTGTTCCAACTGTACAGTGGATTATTGTGCTAGCTACTGTTAAAATAACTGGCATAGTGCTATAAATGGTGTCTGGGGAAATGGAAAAAGTTTTGCATATTCCAGCAAATTCTTCTTACTGTTATCTCTGCACACAGTCTTTCTTTTCTTTTATATTTCAGTATTCATTAAGCATCATTTGCCTCATTTGATTAGATCTGACTTTAGATGGCTACACTTAGAATTTAGATGGCTATGCTCTCATGAGAATGAATAGTATTTTTGGGGGAAGCTTAAGGAAAAAACAACAACAACAAAAAACAAACACACCAAAAATCCCCCAAACCTCACTGATAAAAATACTTCTGGTCTATAAACTCAGAAGATGGTCTCACTGCATTAAGCATAGTGTTCATGGTGGCAGAACTGAATTTTCCAGTGAACTTCTGAGCACTGAGCAGTCGGTACTGTTGCAGTATTTAAATAAGGCAAATGGGAGAGAAGTCTTTATTTTTAGGAGGTTATTTGCAGGAGTTGGGAAGAATTGTGTTGAATAAGCATGCAAAGTAAAGCCAAAATCTGAGCACATAACAGTGAGGTGTTGACTGGGTTATGCATTTTGTGTTGGGGGTGAGGATTCCTGGGGTTGGAGTTGCTCGGAGGTGTGGTTATTTGTATGAATGGGAAAGCCTTTAGGATAACAGAAGGTGGGTGAAGAGTTGCAGTTTTGACTCCAACCTGCAAACAAAGTTGAGATTGTTTTTAATGGTTAGATGGAAGAAAGCTGTGTGTGCATACAACTATTAAATCCTGCAAGTGCTTGACAGCCAGAACTCCTCTGTCGTAGCACAGGAGTTGGTGGAAGTTTGACTCCAGTAAAAAGGCTGCTGCCTAACCTGTAGCTACAGCTGCTTTATTGGAACCAGCCACAATTCTCATCTATAGCGTGACTCTGTGTTCCTGGCATGGCAGCCTTCCTCCCCTCCCAATTTTTGTAATGTTTTGTTTGTTTTTAATTTCCTGCTCTTTCTCACAGCTAACCTTTTTGTCTTGCACAGCAATAAAAGATGTGTCTTCCTGTCTCGAAGATAGTGAGGTCAGGTGAGCAAGTGGTTAATGTTACCTCCTACCACTGCTGCTCTCTAGTAGCTTCTTGTAAACTTAAATAAATTTGTGACTGTTCTTGTCAACACTTTTAGTTCATTATGTTAATTTTCAGTATGAAGTTTTGAAGTCCGTTATCTCAAGGCTTTTCTTCTAATGGTGTCGGGCTTGTAAAGAAGTGACAATAACTCTTACTAATCCAAGTTTGGTAAACTGTTGTCACTGACAAGTTAGTTACTCATGGAGGACCTGAAAGAGTTATGTCTATAGCTGTCTTATGAAATTATAGTATCCTTCCTGCTTTTAGATGATTGCTAAAAAGTTTGTAGTTCAAGCCAACTGATCTTTCTTTTGTGGGGAGGAGAAACAAACATTTTCAGGTCT
Source organism: Merops nubicus (assembly GCF_000691845.1). Taxonomy (NCBI): domain Eukaryota; kingdom Metazoa; phylum Chordata; class Aves; order Coraciiformes; family Meropidae; genus Merops; species Merops nubicus. Next base: position 95,179 of record NW_008612995.1, on the reverse strand, counting down.
GATAACAGAACCCACCTTTAGGCTAGGAACCACTTACTGTCTTGCAAACGCCTTTAAAAGGATGTCCTCCCATCAAAGTTGTGAAGGCAAATGCTTTAAATAAAACTTTGGAGATAAGTGTAATCCTGTGATCTTCATCAACAGCAATCTCCACTGTCAGTATGAATCCAGAAGTAAGATGGGATTGATTGCCTGGATGCCTGCCTTTGAATTCTGTACATTTGTGCCAGTTTATTTGATAATAGTTTTGTACGTAATTTAGGATATAGTGGGAGACTCCCTTCACCTACAAGCACAGGTATTTCATTCACTCTTTCTTCACAGATTCTTCTTAAAATGTGTGCAAAAAAAAAAAAATATATTTACTTTTCCAGTTTGTATGCTATCTCAACATTGAAAGCATTTAAGAATGGCATTCCTTGATTTTTTACCTCCTTTCTGTCATGGAGAAGAAGAGTGTAAATAATGTTTCAAAACTAGAAGTGTGTTATTCTAGGCTGACAGAACAGGTATTGGGTCTTGCTTCCCCTTTGAGTAAAGCAGCAGTGGTAGGCTGAAAGCCTTCCTGGACTTAACCTTAATACAATACAGCTGTATAAATTAATGTTTAGAATAGTTCTGACTTAAGGGATTTGTAAGTACAAGGCTGGTAGCTGTGGAAACTTCTTCATCCTCACTAGTACCTCAGTTTTGTTCAACATTGACCTCATATTTGGATATGCTTTGCCTATGGCCATGCTCCCATGATTTCTCCCAGAAATGTATTGCTTTGACCTGGTCTCTTTTCCTCAAATAATTGTAGCACAGTTTTTGCGTCTTTCCTGAGCCAACCATCTGGAACTGCTTGTCTCTGCTTTCAGAAATGGAAAGTGTGTGTGGACAGGTTTGGGTTTCTCTGACTTAAAATAGCATCTATTTTAGTCTCTGAGTATCGACTTTATAAATAGAGAAAAGTAGACTTAGAATTTTTGAAAGCAAAGAAGTCCCAGAGGTCGGTCATTTCAGAAATGCTCATTTTTCCTTAAAATATATCATTAGGCATTTTTAAAAATCAAACAGACCAGAAATAAGTTTTTATTCTTCAACACAGGGCTATGGGCTAAGGAAAAGGATGAAAGCTGCTGATCTCTGTGCTGGGATTGCTTGTCACAGCAGTGACTTGGGGCTGTGTTGCAGCACTTCCAAGTGCTTGACTGAACGGGGGATTTCGGATAGCCGTGCTGGCACCTCAGAGGAGCCTGCTGGAGGTGGCTAAGCGTGCAGCTTCATGGCAGGTGACATTTGCTGTCCATAGACTTCAAATCTTGAGCAGTGACACAAATAATATGACTTAAGAACACTGTTAATTCCTTGGCTTTCAAAACATTTTATTGTTAAACTTTTGAGGAGCTCTGATTTCTGAGGAAATGTGGTGATAAATTCAGATTAAAACACTAAACTGTTAGATTGTGTTCTTGCAGAACGTGTTTCCAACTCAACTCACAAGAGACACTGACATGGCAGAATTAATTTCTGTGCAACTTCTGAGAGAGATCAGTTGTTTAGGGTTCTTTGCTTCACTCCCTTTACGTTGGAAATATCTAAAATGGTGTAAGATGAGGCATATCCTATATTGAAATATTTTAATTACTAGGACACACAGCTGAACTCTGATACACATAAAATTGATAGCATGAAATATTAATTCAATTTAAATCAGGAATTTTAGAACTGCTCTTTTGTGTGACACAGCAGCTTTGTTGGAGCCCAGGGTACTCTAGAGTACAGTGACTGTACTGAAAACCTTTTCATCCCCAGAAGCATTCAGCAGAGCAGAACAGATCAGGTATATCTATCAGTGGGATGGTCTCTCTTCTTATCCCCTCTAGCCCCTTCTGTGTCTTTTGAACTTCTGTGTGATTCTGCAGAAGCATGGCTCAGTTCTGCTGGAGTTTGGGGGTGGGGAATGATGCCTTCTGCCATTCCTTTTACCACGGACTTAGGTGTCTCAAAGTGAAGTACCTGTTCTGCCTTTAGGCTTATGAGAAAAAGTAGGGAGAGCTGCAATTGGAAGGAGGTTGAAAGTCATTGTAGTAGCTTTTATTGGGTAGGAGAAAAGTTACAGCTGTGTTTTCTGAAGTAGAACTGTTCCAGTGGCTTGGCAGTAGCCCAGGGTACCTGTTGGGAATAGCAATCCCTGACATGGGTGCTGAACAACTCTTCCCTGTTACAGGCAGAGTGCTCGGTGGCAGAAACATGTCTGTAAAACAGCTTGATAATTCCTTACGATATCAAAAGTTTGGTGATGCATGTACAGGAGCCTGGGGAGTTTCTCATCCCCCTCTACTCTGCCCTGGTGAGACCATGCCTGGAATACTTTACCTGGTTTTGGGCTCCCCAGTTCAAGAAAGATGGGTCTACAGGAAAGGGTCCAACAGAGAGCTATGAGGGTGATGAAGGGACTTCAGCATCTCTCCTATGAAGAAAGACTGAGAGAACTGGAACTGTTTAGCCTTGAGAGGAGGAGGCTGAGGAAGGATCTTCTGTATGTCTATAAATATCAGGGGAGTGGGTCAAGAGGAAGGGGACAGGCTCTTTTTGGTGATGCCCAGTAATGGGACAAGGAATAATGGTATAAGCTAGAACAGAGGAAGTCCCACTTCAACAATTACTGTGAGGGTGATGGAGCACTGGAACAGGCTGCCCAGAGAGGCCGTGGAGTGTCTGTCTCTGGAGGCTTTCAGAACCTGCCTGGATGCATTCCTGTGCAGCCTGCTCCGGGTGATCCTGCTTTGGCAGTGGGGTTTGGAAAGGATGGTCTCTAAAGGTCCATTCCATCCCTAACATTCTATCATTCTATGAAGAAATAGCTTCTTCACAGTTTAGTCTCTCACCGTGCATTGCTTTTGTGGTGCTGTGTGCGTGAGCAAAGGCAGCAAATGAGGCTTGAGAAACCACCTTACAAATACAGGGCTTCTCACAGCTAGCATGAATGAGTTCTTGTCAGTGTCCTTCATGTCTGGTGCTGTGTTCCAGTATCTGTAGGATGTAATACCATCTAGAGAGAGTTAAAGGTTTTGAAGCTGCTTCGTGTGGGAATGGTACGTTTTATTTTCAGATTTCAAAGTTGGCCAAGAAAGTGCAGCTGCTGATTCCCTCTACTATCTATTAGGAATATGACATGGAACTCAGAGCTGGAGATCAAACCATCTTTCTGAACTAGCCTTGTCTTGGCAAAGTTTTGGTAGTAAGGAAACTACAAGGATGGCTTCTGCTGGAAGCTGTTAGAAGCTTCTCCTATGTCCAGTAGGGCCAATGCCAGCCAGCTACCAGATGTGGTAGCGCCTTTGTGATGTCATAGTTAAGAAAGGGGGGGAGGGGACGTGGGGGTGGAAAAACCTGTGCAAAGTGCAGCCAGAGAGAGGAGTGAGAAAGAGAAACAGCTCTGCAGACATCAGCAGACATCAAGGTCTGGAAAAGGAGGGAGAGGAGGTGCTCCAGGTACCAGAGCAGAGATTCCCAAGCAGCCCATGCTGAAGACCTTGGTGAGGTAGATTGTACCCCCACAACCTATGGAGGTTAACAGTGGAGTAGATGTCCACCTGCAGCCTGAGGAGGGTCCCATGTTGCAGCAGGTGGTTGCTCGAAGGAGTCTCTGACCCTGTGGAAAACCTCCACTGGGGCAGTCTCCTGGTAGGACCTGTGGACCTATGGAGAGAGAGGAGCCCATGCTGGAGCAGGTTTGCTGGCAGGACTTGTAACCCTGATTGGGACCCATGCTGGATCAGTCTGTTCCCGAAGGACCTCATCCCATGGAAGGGACTCATGCTGGAGCAGTTCTTTGAGAATTGCAGCCCGTGGGAGGGACCCGTGTTGGAGGAGTTTGTGGAGGGCTGTCTCCTGCAGGTGGGACCCCACGCTGGGGCAGGGGAATAGGGTGGGGAGGAAGGAGCAGCAAAGACAATGTGTGACAATTGGATCCCAACCTCATTTCCCATGAGGAGGAGGTGGAGGTCTTGGGAGTAAAGTGGGTGGGCAGGAGATGTCTTTAAGATTTGGTTTTGTTTCTCATTATCCTACTCTGTTTTGATTGGCAATAAATTAAGATAATTTTCCCAAGTCAAGTCTGTTTTGTCGATGATGTTAATTGGTGACTGACCTCTCTCTGTCCTTAGCCCATGAGCCTTTAGTTATATTTTCTCTCTGCCGTTCCATTGAGGAGAGGAGTGATAGGGTGGCTTTGGTGGGCACTCTCCATCTAGCCAGGGTCAGCTCACCACATTTCCTGACCTAGCTTCTTGAGAAAACTCTTGTTCCATGTTCTCATGAGCTGCTCAATAACTTCTCTATTATTATGTGTTCTCTGTTGTTTAAGTGTGGTGTTCATAAGCTTGGAGAGAACTCTGGCTGACCAACAAACCAAGAAGCTGGTTGTACTTTTTGAGGGGTGGCTTATTCTTCAGACACTTGGTATATGAGATAGGACAGAGTTTGTGGATCCTGATAATGACTGGAATCTAGTTCTGCATCGTCAAGACACAACTTTATCTTTGAATCTAAGGCTTCCCCATGGGAGCCATTTTTTATGTAACTTTTAAGTACACCTAGTAGAATGCCAGTTGTATTATTACACTCATTTTTTCAACTTAAAAAGCTGTCCTAACATCTCAGTGTTTTTAACAGGTACATTCTAACTTACAGTAGACCATCTGAAAACGTTTCTTTGTAATAATCCAACAATAACCAGTGTTGCAGTTGGTTGACCTGGATGAAACTTGGTTTGTTGGTTTTTTGTTTTTTTTTTTTTTTTCTTTCCCCTCATGCATGTTGTGTTTAACATGTGTCTTTTTTTAATGATGGTTATTTGTATTCTGTGAAAGGATGACTTCTTCAGCAATTTGGAACACCTGCACGATATTTTTTTTAAAGTCAAAATAGTCTTACGTAAAAATTTTTATGAGAAGAACTATAATCCACATACTGAAGTGTTTCCTGTTTATCTGCAGGATTAAACTGGACTGTCTCAAATGATTAGTTAACCTTGTACTGTTTGTAAGGCCTGAGAAGCTTAAATATTCTGCAATAAACCACTACAAATCCATTGCTTTTCAGGATGACATAGGAGAGTTTAACATGACTGTCTTTGCCAGATAGAAATGTGGTACCTAATTTTTTTTTTTTTAAGTCTGTACTAGTGCAGTAGCTTCTACCTTGTAGTGTGAAATAGGGTAGAGATTTTGGAGGTACTCTGGATATGTGCTTCACCTGGTGTCTCCTTGTCACTGACTGCATTGAGGGTCACTGAACAGCCTCTCTTATGCTTGTCCTCTTCAAGAGTCATCCAATGCTACCCTGACCAACCCTTGCAGTAGCAGAATTCAGAGACTATCTACTTGGCTGAAGTCCTGTTCTGCTGAAGTGTTGTATGTGTTGCGTCGTTACATAAGAAGCTGGGGTACAGCAGTGCTAATTACTTTAGTGATAGTTAAGGTTAAAGAACCTGAACCTGGGAAGTAGGTAGTTAAAAAGGAGGTTCAGATGCACGTTTCTGTAGTTATTGCAACATTAGAGTTAAGTTTCTGTAGTTGAATAACTTAATAAAACATGCTTATGAGATAGAAGAAAGGTTAGTAATTCCCTGTGAAACTCCTTTGGTTTATCTGCAATGATACATGGACTGAAAGTAAATCCAAGTGAAAACCTTTCATTCTTTCAGTTCTGGTAGATATCAGTCATTGTTGGCTAATTTTGTACTGGTTTTACTGATATATTTTTAAGGATATAACTGAATTTCCACAAAAATATGAGAGGAGGAGCACAGGAAGGCCAACATCTGTTTCTTGATTTGGGTGATAAGACACTGAATAAGTAAATATTTATCTTGTTATTAAGTCTTTGAAAGCTAGAGTGTGTGTGGTTTTTGGGTTGTTTTTTTGGTTTTTTTTTTGTTTTTTTTTGTTTTTTTTTTTTGAAAGGGACAAAAGCTGTTGAAATGCTGTAGATCAGCCAAAGGGGTTTTGCATTGCTTGTGAAGCTGGCTTGCCTGTTTCAGTGTGCTTTCTGTGATGCTCCTGACAGTACCGTAAGGCAAAACTAATTTTCTAGTTTAGCCACAGTGACAAGTGTATCTTTATTAATGAGATTTATCCTTATGTAAGTCTTCTCCCTTCCTCTGTCCTGTTTTTGTTGTATTCCAATGTTACAGAGATTGCTGGCAAACATCTGCTCCACTGGAAGGTTCCTGCTGTAGGAGGTTGTGCTGTAAGAACACCCATAAATTATCCCCTTCTTTGGCAGTGCCTTTGCCGCGTGAGATGGCCCTGATATATGGCTTAAGTTCATGAATGGCAATGCAAATAATTCCATAGTAGGTAATGTTTGTTCTAGCCCATGTTTAGGCCTCATGAGCCTTGAACTAAACCCTGTCTTATCATGAAAGTTAACCAGCTTCACTTATTCTGAGAGTCCTTAGAAGAGATGATACAGAAGATACCCGTAGTTGCACTGAATGAATCTGAGGGCAAGGCAGCTTTAATCAGTCCTGCTACAGCAGATGATTTAACTTCTCTGAGTGCTTTTAATTGTGTGTGTGTAGCCTTTTCCTGTCAGCAGCCAGACACGTATGTGGTGTACAATTAATCTATGCATCTGTACTAAATCCAACACGCCCTGTAGGCACTGAATCATAGACCTTCTGCAGATCTGTAGGCACTGAATCATAGCTCTTGAACAGATGAGCACTGCAGCACCACGTGATAGATCCAGTTTCTTCCTAGAAGGCATGCATCTATGTTGCATGTGCACACACCTTCAGTTATACTTCTTGCCCAGCTGGAACTTGCTTCTGGGCTTCTGTTGCACAACTCTCGTAGCTTTTCCAGATGCCATGTTTCTGAAGACCTCAGGAGTCTATGCCTTTCATTTTGTCCAACAAACCTTGTAGGTGCTCTGCCTACGCTCTGGTTGCACCATGTGGTAAGGGCCCTGTGGGCTTCTCATGAAGGAGCAGCCTAAAGCATGCTCCACCTGTAGAGCAACTCTTGGTTTAAAAGGACTTCACAGATGGAGTCCCTGATGTAAATTTGGAGATTGCAGAAGCCAGGCACTTTAATTTCAAGCTGGGTTACACTTACTAGTACCATTTATCCTTGTTATTCTGTTGTTCTATTATTTTTGAAGTTGGTGGTTCTGGGACTTTGTCTCAATGCCTGCAGGTACACGCAGTGCTTGCACTTACACTCTTGTTGCACGTGCTTGCATCTGCTTGCAGACTTAATGGTAAGTGGATGAAGGGAAACTGCAGCATGTGCAGGTCTGGTGTTCAGAGCTTTACTTACTGACACCAAAGACTTTGTGTCTACCAGAATTATGCTGGGCATAACTCTATGATGTGAATTGTATCTTACTATGTGAATTTTGTCTCAAACGGTACCTTTGCTTCACATCTGTATTTTACCTCAGTTTTGTGTCTGCATTTCTTAATGAAAAACAGTACTTCAGAATCTGTTAGCCTTCAAGTAAGTCTTTCTACCCTTTATAGTAGCAAAAAAGCTTTGCAGTGTGACAAATGTCTAAATAAAAGTAGGTTTTTTCCTACGTGACTGCTGTTCCAGAGTAAAGCTTGATTTGAAAAGGGTGAACTGACTTTTGTTGCAGTCTCTAGAATGCATGTGTGACTGTTAGAATGTTTTTCCTTATTTCACTTGAGTATAAAAATACAAGAATTTTTCTTAAATGCTTCCTTTGTTACTCTGAAGACAGACTAATATAGAAAAATGGTTCTGCTCTTATTTTGACTGAGATTGTAATATGCACATTAAAGGTAGGAAAAAATGCCTCTGGAGATGATGGCATCTGCAAGATGAACAAAAACCTGTACACTAAATACAGACGTGAGCTGGGAGGATGTGGGAGTATAAGAATGGCTTAAAATTCATCAGATTTCCTGTGTAGAAATAGGAGTCCAGTTGCCTTTACTTCTCTCTAGTGAGAAGCAGATGTTAAAGCCGAGATAGTCTGTGGACAGCCTTGTGAGGCTGAGACTCCCTACTCAAGGTCTCAAATAAAAGCTCTGCGCTATCTTTTTTAAGTAAATATTGGATCCTAAAAAGATCATTGAGACTGTATAAACTAAGAGCTTAAAGTATTTACACATCAGATAAAGTTAGGTATTGTAAATGTGGCTAAGAGCCGGAAGTAATGCCTGCCTCTCTTGTGGACTAGATAACGAGCTTGTCTAAATCCAAATGATTAGGAAACAGGAAAAAAATAATATATTAACCAACTAGCCAGATCTAGGGCTTCACAGCATCTCTCCTTCCTTAGCCTGCCCACCTGTCTTCTCCCTCTCAGAGTTTTTAAGTGGCAGAGTATTTGGCATAATAGCTTGCTGATGGTAGCGTGAGGGGGAACCTAACTGTGACCTCTTTAAGGAGTCTTGAAATCAGCCTCTACTTGTGAGCCATGCTGGTGCCTTGCTTAGCTGGAGCTGGGACAATTTATGAACAGTGGCTTAAGAGATGTATCCAGGAAAGACTAAGCACAGCAGAACCTGGTGAGAAGGAATTTTTATGAAGTGGGAAGGTTTTTGGTCTTTGTTTACAATAGACCTTTGCCCAATAGAAATCTTAAACTGTTCTTGCATTTGGGATATGCAGCTTCTATCATCGCATTACAAGCCTTAACTCAATGGAGGGTTCATGTTGATTGCCTGTAACTTTAACCATTAAAGTAGGTTTTTCAAAAGCAGTCCTACTGGTTTGCTGGTTCTGGTCACACAGGGACCTTTTTTTACTGTGCTTCTATAGAAAGCAGAAAAATTAGGACTGGCCCAGTGTTCATTCTGTGGATTATGTCCTGCTTTGTTCAATGTAATGCAGTCCCTTGATCAGGTATTGTATGTCCCAGGAACATACATGAACTGAGGTCTAGGGTCAAAAGGTATAAATATATGGCACCTGTACTTCAGAATGGAGAAATCTTCCAATTCTACATGCATAAAAGTTTGATAGTCAAAGCATATATATCAATAACTTGCTCATGACATCTGATTGCAGCAATTATCAGAGCTTTTGTGAGGACTGAGCATTTCTGACCAACTTTTTAATGAGTTACATGTTCCAAACTTAATTGTTGCCTGCCTTTGTACTGTATCCAGAACGTTGTCATTCCAGTAGTAAGAAAAGATTACTCTATTTCAGTCTGTGGGTAATTGTATGTACCTGCCCTTTTCACCCTGCCTGTTCCATAACTACTCTGGAGAACACGTCATCTGTGTCCTGCCTCTTCCCCTCTGGGCTGAGTCACTCTGAGGTCTGGAGTTGCTCTCTAAAGAGTAGGTCTATTTTAAAGGGGAACTGAAGAAAATATTAACTGTGGTTTGTTGGTGTGTTTTTTTGTTTTTTTTTTTCCAAGTCCTGCCTCAAATATACTCTGCCCGTAGTCCACAAAATCTGTCTTACATTAGACTATTCAAGTGAGTGCTTACACTTACACTTTCACTTCCATGTTGGTGGTTGTAAGAAAGGAATGTGATAGTTGTATGGTTAAATGGAATACATAGTTAGCAGTTTCAGGTGGTTTTTGTAGACAAGAGCTACATTATTCCCACTGTTGCATCTCTGGTAAATATAGGTGTATGTTCCAGAGCTCTGAGAAGTTGGGTGAGTGAGGGCTTAAAGGTTAGAGATCGTCTGATGGTAGTGAGAACTTCTTCAGTGTGAGCAAATTCTCCTGAATCTGGAGCACGCACTATCCCCAGTTGTAAATGATAAATAATTTTTAAAGCTGATAAAGGGAGTCATCTTATATTCAGACCATCTGTAATGCTTAAGTGGTTCTGAAAACCTGTATTTTTAAAAGAAGTAGTTAAACCATATGACAGACACTACTAAGCTCAATGTTAAGTCCAGTGTTTGAAAGATGAGATGGGAGCATCAACAAGAGGGAGTGTTCACTGTTGTAAATCCTTTCTGTGACTTTGGAGTAATTAACAGAGGAGAAGTTGGTCAATGTTGTGTCCAGTAAATGGCACTCAGTGTATCCTGTTGGACTGATAATACTTGTTCCAGTGTTTGCTGTGGGTACGAGGGAAGGTTATGGGTGAGTCTTTTCTGCCTCCATCTCTGCAGCTCTTAATTAACTGGAAGTTCTCTATTTGCACCAAAAATTACCTCCTAGTGGAGGGACATGTTTTGATGTTTTCCAGCTCAGACCTGTGCAGGGATGTCATATTTCACCCCTACAATGAGCATTGTTCTGGTGAATGAAGAAAAGAAATAAATTGATGTTGAGAATGTTGAGGGCATCTCTGGAGTGCTGTAGTGTTACATGGAAGCGTAGCTGGACGATCTTCTGGAAACAAGTAGTTTTAACTGTGTAATGCATCATAAAGTTATTAACTGTATGAGGTACAGTTGAAACTATCGAGTTTTGATGTAATTATTGTGGTCTTAAGCACTTGGTTTCATTGCAGTCCTGAAAATAAAAGAATGAGAACTTTAGTTCTTCATCTGTGTGGAAGTAAACTACTGGGGATTTTCTAATCGTCTGACCACCAGTTCCTCAAATTGCAGGAGAATTTCCTCTTTCAACTGAGAATTACAGTTTTGGCAATGTGTGATGGTAAGGGAGAAGAGGTAGTCTACTTTAGAAAGGGATAAAATTCTGAAACCAGTTTTGTTTTCCATAGAACTCTTTATGAGTTCTAGTATTTATAGGTATTTCTGGTTTTGTAGAACATTGGTTGTGTTGCTTTCTGCCTCTTTTTCTCATAGCTGACTATGAAGAGTTATACACCAGAAGCTCTGCAGGGATTATTTTGACTGATCAATTTGTGTGCTGTCCTGTGTCTGGCAGCAGGGTTCTTTATAAGCTATTGTAAACCTTCTGCCATTTCACTGCCTTTACAGACCTTTATGATGAGCATTTTACTCCTTTTGTATACTCTGCTTTTCAGGTACTTCTTAACCTGTTACTGAACTGTTGTCGTGTGTGGTCTTGTGATCTGTGCTGGGCAGGATACATCACCTTAAATGCCCATTGCTGCCTCTTCTGTGATTTCCATGTTTTGGGCTAAGCAAAGTCAAGCGCAGGCAAAGATGATGAGTGTGATGTGACTAAGTGTGGCTCGTATACACAACAGAGTTGGATATACAGGCTAGGTGGAGTTATTCCTAAATGTATGTTAGACAGAGCTTTTGAGCCTTGACCTGCACATTGAGTCATGCAATCTTCATGTTCTCTGGGCTTTTGAAGATGCCGTGCTAAGTTCCTAATCACACAGGAAATGAAATAACATCTCAGGCCACCCTGTGTGGTCACCTTGGGAGGCTAGTGTCCAAGTGGAGCAGGCAGAGAAATGGAGTTGTAGGTTATTGGGTCGACAGTCAAGGGTTTGTGCAGAATTTCTGTAAGTAACTTTGACCTTTATTTCCCTCTGCATCTCAGTCTTGTCATCCCTGTTCCCTGCTTGCAAGGACTTAGAGCCCTCTGACGCAGGGCTTACCTGGGCTGTGAGTAGCAATCTTGCTTTAATGGTGCCAAAGGCTGAATAATTAAGATAATTTTAAGCCCCTACCTAGAAACTGCTACAGCGTGCACTAACTAGCTCTTTTGCCACAGTGTTTCAGTGAACTGTCTGACTGGGAGTATGCTGAATCTCTCAGTAAAACCTCTGTTACTGGCTTTACCATCCTGTCCTGAGAACTTAGCTGTTAGGAGGACCTCTCCGGTGAGGACAGGCTGAGAGAGTTGGGGTTGTTCAGCCTGGAGAAGAGAATGCTCTGGGACCTTTCAGTACTTAGAAGACCTGCAGAAAAGATGAGGAGGGACTTTTTATCAGGGAGTGTAGTGATAGGATGGGGTTAATGGCTTTAAACTAAAAGAGGATAGATTTAGATGAGCTATAAAGCGATTCTTCACTGTGAGGGTGGCAAGGCACTGGGACAGGTTGCCCAGAGAACCTGTGGATGCCCCATTTCTGTAAGCATTCAGGGTCAGGTTGGATGAGGCTTTGAGTAACCTGGTCAGTGGGAGGTGTCCCTGTCCATGACAGGTGGTTGGAACTAGATGATCTTTAAGGTACCTTGCAAACCAAACCATTCTGTGATGCTCTGACAAGAAGTGTTCTTCCTTGGGACTCAAATGAATGCAAAACTCAAAGGCTTGGTAAGCCTCCTTAGGAAGCAGTAGCTGAGATTCTGCCTGTTGAAACATGTGCTAGAGAACAATGAACACTGTGCAGGTCACAGAGGACTCTTTGCATCTTTACGGTTAATAGTTTTCTTGAGCGTGAATTTTGTATGGAGAACAAGATTTAATCAGGTGCTGTACTTCAGAGTTTAATGCTACCTTCCCCTTAAGTGATAAAACAAGGCACAGTCGATTAAATGAGTAGGTGAAGTGTCTCTAATTTACCAGAAACAAGTAGGTTTATTGTCTGCTTCCTTCTTTTGAACTCATCATCCTACAAAGCTATGCCAACACAGTGAGTGAAGGACAAGCAAGGGTGTCTCCTGAGAACAAACTTACTCTTTTGTTGTTCACCTGTGATTTTCATTAGCCTGCCAGAGAAACAGTGTTAATTGACTCCACAAAGATCTATTCAGTAAAGTAAATGAATTTTTGAACAAATACTGACTGCAAACTAAGTTGGCAACTGTCGTGCCCTTTCAGGGACAGTGCTGGCCAGCATGCCTGTGCAGCAGCCTCTTTCCTGGTGAGAGGTTCCCCTGCTCTCACCACACTTCATTCTCTGCCCAGCACAGGCAGATGACGTAGCTCCTCTGCATGCAGATGTTTCCATGGTCCCTCCAGGCCACGGTCCCTGCTGCTGCTCTGCCAGGTTGACTTCTCCCATCTGGAATTGCTACGCAGTGGTAGCTGCTGGGGCTTGTTTCTCTTTCTCACCTGGAGGCCAGTCTGTAGGAACAGGCTGTCAGGGAGAAACTACTGCACAGGAGATGGTGAGGAGCCAGGAGAGAGCAATGCAGGGCAGTGTGGGACTGGGGGGCAGAAGGGTCTCTAGCAGGCTTAGGTTCTCCTTTCAGTAAAACAAAGTCCTTCATGCTACTCCAGGTAGTTATGAGGAAGTTTAAACATTAGAACTTGGCAACGTGGTGATATGCGTGCTGGTCCAGTGGAAGTGTTACACAATTTTTCTGTGTAATGAAATGATTAAAAAAAATTCCATTCTCTGCTCCTGAATTAGGGAATTTTTTATACTGTAGCGTAGCAGGGTAGAAAGAAGTCGTTTTGTTGAACATGTTGAAGGAAATTTTGTGTATTGCAGTTGCTTAAGTGGTCACTCAGCCAGTAGAACTCTCAACTCCTGGTACCAGGCTGTGGGCAGGGACAGTGCTACTCTTCCCAGTGACTTACCAGCAATGTTGCCTGTGAGGCCTTGTGGCTCCCATGCAGAAGTTATAAAACAAATTGTTAACTTTGTAGGCTTGCTTAGCAGGAGAACCATGAATGAAAGGAGCTGAAGGTTTGAGCAGTGGGAGATTTGAACTGTTCAAACAAAACCTATGCTTTAACAAAGTGAATAGCATGTCTTGGATGTTTTTAAGATTTCCCCTCCTTCAGGAGACAAATAGTGTTTCATACAACATTTGCAGGAAAAAACCCATGCGTTAATTCCCCTGCTAATCTTAGATACTACCTTGGCACAAATGGCAGAAGCTGTCGTTAACTAACACTACTCTCTTGGTTTTCTACTTTTGAACTGTCTATGGCAACTGTTTGCTCCAGTGTAGCTATGAGTAGGATCCTTTGATTGTATTTGTTAATTAAATTTTGCATAGTAGCTCCAGTCCTTGCCTCATCCTAGCTGTGCTGTTCAAGGTCGCAGGTTTTTCTTTTTGTGTGAGAGGGGAGGAGGGAATGGGTGGTAGCTTTTGATGATAGTTTGCACTGCGACTAAAATCATTCCCCAGCTACTGCATAGCTCTCCCCCTTCCCTCCACACTTCCCAAGCTGGGAGAAATCAGTAATACTATGGCCTTTGGTGAGAAATTTCACTGCAGAGCAGCGCATATTTTTGTTAAATGCTTGTTAATCAGGATTATCTGATGTAAGAGGAGCTGCTGATAGCTGATTAAATACAAATTAATGCTGAATATTTCATGCCTCTTCAGCTGGATCTGCAATGACATGACAGGGATTTTAAATTTCTAAAACAAGTTTATGCTAAAAATGGATGTGTTGCAGAATGGGCTTGACTTTGCTGTAGAAGCAGAAAGAGAATTGTAGTACAAAATGGAAAAAGTTGCTTTTTAAAAGGAAGCTTGAGATGTGACATATTGACAGGCTGAATTCTGGTACCAGGAACAGGACCTGAAGTAGGAGCAACAGTGGTTTTACTGGAGACAGGTTAAGTGATGATACTCAAGTATTTAAATTAGCCAAAATCCCTGAAGCAGAAGCAGCCTACAGAGCCCCAAATGGCAAAGCCTCATGAACCTTTCACTGTGACAGAAGGGCACCAGTTCATCATCCAGTTACCATACTATAAAAGGTAGACTGTTTGCTCTAGAAACCTGCTCAAAATGAACTTAAGATGCCCTTTGAATAGATCTCAGTGCTGCATTTTGGAAGGAAATGCTGTTCTGTCTGGCCACACGAATACTAATTTTCTAAATGAGAAACTTCATTTTGAAACAGGAAATCTAAGTAACCTTACAGGACTTTCACAAAGGTAGAAACAGCCATTGGCCAAATTTGTCTTGAACTGATGAAAACTAGCAACAAAGCCTTTTTCCTTGCATGCAATACATATGACACTGGAACTGAGACCTACTTATTTCTGCTGCAGCTCTGTGTAACTTGGCTTCGTGATGCAGAGATGTAATGCTCTATTTTTTTTGTGTGCTGTAACTATGTGTAACTTAACTCGGTAATGCAAGGCTCTATTTCTGAGGCTTGTGGTCATGGCTAGCTAATTGCCTTATTGACTCACAGAAGAGCTAGGAAGGATGCCTCTCCATTTGCTTGTAATGTCCCTTCCATAAAATCATGGGTGTTTTTTGAAATAATTGTTTTATTTGCATTCCTGAAGGATTATGTAAGTTCCTTGTCACTGCAGAATTAACTTTGATTTACCCTAGCACTGGCTTATGTATTTGAAATAGTGTGTATTGTTTGTTTCATGGGGTTCTTCTCTTTGTTCAGGTTCTGAAGACGAGCTGCTGCATCAATAATCTGAGGGAGGGAGTTCTCTCTTAAGACTGTGAGAAGATACCACCAACTGGTAAACACTTCCTTAGGTGTCTTTGCTTGTTGCTCTTGTTTTCCGTAATATTTTAGGCCAAGGAGTACACATTATTTTGTTCTATTGAAAGCAAGAAGTAGTTCATGCAATATTGTTTTTAATTAACTGTAGCTTACCAGACCAAAGGCTCAGTAGCAGTGATAATATGTGGATAGCTAAACTGGAATACAAATGTTTAAATTCCTGCTCTCACAGTAGGAGAAAAGACTGGCCCTTTTCTGTAGTGAGACATTAAACATTGTCTGTTTGCCTTTTCCACTGAGACTTATACAATGTGTCTGTACCTCTTACTATATAAAGGGTATTTGAAGTGTGATAGTACAAACACTGACATTCAGATTTGTTTCAGAGCCTACAGAGAAAAAAGGGGAACTTTACCAAAACCTAGTTTAGAAGTTGAATATTGCTAAGCATGCTAATTTGAGTGTCAAAGTGCTTTGGAAGATGGCATCAATATACTTGTTGTTATTCTATGGGTGTGTGTTTGAGGCATAATTTTCACTGAAAATAATATATGATAAAACTAAGGATGTATCATAATTCACAGGCATTTAAAGTCATCCGTAGGCTGTGTGTAGGATCAGAATGGCAAAAGGACCATCAGTGAAGAGCTGTGACTGCTTAATAGCAGTTTACCAGCCCAGAAGGTTAAGACATTGGGCTACACTATTAGAAAGCAATCACAAGGAAACATGAGAATTTAGGACATCTGAATATATCTTGACATAGCTTATGAATATCTTGACATAGCTAAATCACGTGCACGTTGATCGTAGGTCATAGATGTACAGCTCGCTTCTCAGGTACTTCCCACTGTGGGTGAACCAGCCACAGCTGCCATGCAGGAGGGCAGCCACCAAGCTGCAGACCAAACGTGCGTTCGGTTTTTCCTCTGTGATTATACCTTGAAGTACTTTCTGTGAGGTTTGAATCCTGCCTTTCTGTAGTGCCACCAGTTGAGCTACAGGGCTGAGTAAACTTCTGTCAGGAGAGGGTTCTGAGCACAGAGTGGGGTGAGGCAGCTAGGTCTGAGGATGAATATGGAAAGAAGCAGCATCCTAAATATTAAGCTTTTATGACCCAAATATTTACAGATGGTATATTAATCTTCACGTGCCAGTTAACTTGGCTATATTTTATAAGCAGTTGTGGATAGCTTTATGAGGTTGTGTTGTGTAGCTGTTGCTAATAACCAGAGTTCATAGAGAATATAAAGTTTGTTCTGCTACTTTGCCAAGCCTAAATTAATAGTAGGAAAGTTTTGAGTGCTAGAAGAGGTCAATAATATGCATCTGTCAGAAATGACATAGTGAAAATGATGCTTAACTTCAGTCTTTTTCTATAAAGATGACTTGTGTAGTACAGCTGTTTGAGCGATAATTTCAAGAGCTTTCTGCCTGGCTCTGTAAAACAACAGCTCCTGAAACTGAAATGTGTATGAGACTCCTTCCCAAATACCCAGTTTGAAGATGTGTGTCCCTCGATTTACAGGAGAAAGAACTGGTGGTGTGTAGCATGGCACAATCTGAGGTACCAAAGCACTGTTACCAACACAAGCTTTGAACTACATTGTAATTATCTGATGGTAATTTTTAGGCCAATCCCTTGGGTTTTTCTGATCATATACGTTGTGGATAAGTAATGTATCTGTTGCTGAATTTGAATTCATGGCTTGCCCCATACAGGAGACTGAAAAGCTTGTTAGCCTAGCAATGAGGGGTGCTCTGTCTGTTCTGCTTCAGCTTCCTTTCTGACCCAGTCATTCCTCCATCTCTTTCTGAGGGAGAAGTTTGAGAGGATAGTCATGCTGAGTGAAACTGGGTAATTCTAGACAGTAACTTTGCAGCTGTCTTAATTCAGCTTTTCCTTTAGGACCAAGAAGTGCACGTTAGCTCAGGGGTAGTACTGCATGAGGTTGATTTCACTGTTTCCAACATTAGCTTTTGCCTGGGAAGACACGAGCCGAGAGCCTATGGAGATCTACTACAGTTTAGACCTGACCCAGGTCTCAGCTCAGGCTCCCAGCTCTGGAAGTATGCTGAAAAAAGAATGTGGCACAGACACCGCATCCCCCGAGGCAGTGTGTGAGTCTTGCCTGACTGGTGCCAAGACAGAAATATTAATCCAGGTGGATATTGGTGTGGTGCAGACCATCCCAAATGCTTCTGTAAGACACGCATGCCCATTTTATCCGCGTGATATTTCTTTCGGTTATGAAGGTTTAGCTCTCCATTATCACAGACACTGATGCCCTATTTTTCTTATATTAGCTTTTCTTTTTCATGATGTTAACTCACTTGTATGGGTATCGGTTGTTCAGAAAAGATCTTGATAATTATCTCCTGCTTTTGCATCTAATCTTTGATAATTATTCATTCTTATTTTATAGCTTTGTGTCTCACATGCAGCTTGAACTTTTCTGCGTGCTTGAAGATTTAAAAATCTTTCCATGCAACTTAGATTTTTTTTTTTTTTTTTCCCCCCCCGTAATGATGATGAAGAGATGTTTCGAGCAAATGTGATGAACGTGTTTTGGGGTCCCTGTTCCAGCACTGATACTGCAGTGTTTGTGGATTAACAGGTTTTGCATTTTGTGCTTATTGTAATAAATGTGAAAACACCTTCAGGATTTTGTTTGCCAAGTGGAAGCGAATACATACCTGCCCTTTCTCTTACTGATTTTGAGGACTCTTTGTTGTGGCTTGTGTAGCTCTCCTAAGAGTAGCATTTGTCTGGCTGACACATCTTTAAATGTTCTGCTTCCTTGTGGGGCAAATCTTTAAAATCTTTTCAGTAATTATTTCAGTCCATAAGTGCAAATCCCCTAATGTGTTAAACTTAGAGCAGGAACCTTTGTTTCTAGTTGTTCCCATGCCTGTGTGCCTGCAGAGGGTTGGAAGTGAAGGACCTTGTTCATAAGAGATAGTGGGTTGTGTATGGCCACACTGCATGTGTTACAGACTTTTGTGTGACTTTGTCTGGGGAGGTTATATAAAGTCAAATGTGCTGCAAGAAATACAAAGCAAGGTTCTATTTTGTTCTGCGCAATGCTAAATGTTTCTTCTATTAAACAAGGAAGCCTGTGTTAAAAAATGTGCAGCTTTTAATGTGTGCTTTCAGAAGGGTTTTTTTCGTTTGGGTAAACCTGTGTAAGCAGTGTAGAGTGGTGAAGTTACAAAAGCTTCTGAGCAACTTAAGGCTTTCACTGCAGAGCCTATGGGATATCAACAGTAGGGTAACATGGGAGCCATCAGGTGTGAAAGAATAATCTGTCCCAGCGAGGTTATATACTGTAAATACATGAAGAAAAAGGAATATCTTTCTGGCAACTGAAACCACTTTTAGTCCCCATTTGTGCCACAAGTTAAAAACAATCTCCTTTGATAGTGCTGCTCAGACATATTGCTGTAGGTTTGCCTATAAATTCTATTTGCAATTCAGTAGAGCTTCTTAAATTGATTTGTGGTACATGTGAAAGTGAGTTTGATCAAAATAATTTAGTGTATGGGAGTTAGGTACTTCTGGTGGTTTTGACACACTATAAAATATTTTGGTAAAATTCTGGTCATATTGCTGATGTTCTACCAGTATACATTTTTATTGATGGTGGTATCAAGACAAGAAGGAGGAATAACTCACAGATTTAGGCCAAACTGAGGTGCCTCCAATTTATTTGCTGTATTCTATCTTGGGGCTTGTTTAATGTGGCTGTCTGTGATGGTGTGGGAATAGATTGAGGGGCTGAAAGCTTTTGTGCAGTCCTTTGGCTTTGAGAGTCTAGTGGTACATACTAGCAATGAGTGTAAAATATCTGCCTGTGCTGACACAACGTAACATGGTGCCTTTTCTCCCATAGTGGACACAAAATTACTTAATACCTTCAGTGAAGACAGTAGTAACTTGCAGATGACTAGTGACAGGTTTGTTTTTTTTTTTTTCTATAATCAAACAGAATTCAGTGTAGAGCTCTTCCAAAATATCCATCTTTTACACCCAGCAGTCCTACTGCAACAGTTAGAAGCATAAGTTTAAAAAGAAGTGGGTTTGAATCTGCTTTAATTCTCATTTAGTAAACTCTGTTCTGCGTGAGACTTCAGCTGTGCCAATTTGATTATGAAGGTAAAGCTGCTGTTTCTCTCTACCTGTAAATAATTGCTCAGGGCAACATGAACTGTTTAATTCTGCTTCTCCAATGAGCCTACAAATAAAGGACATTAATTTAAGGATTGTTTTCACTTCTTGAAAAGTCTTTTTTAAACAGACCAGCAAAATATGTAAACTGTTCTCATCAGAAAGACATATGACCTGAGAAGCTGTGCTTGTTGAGACAGGTGACTGGACTTTTGTATTATGTTTTATGTGGTCTGTTCTGTTAAGTTAATGTCAGATGTTGCTTATTTCACTTCCTGACTTACAGGAGGACTCTTAGATTTTTCTTCAAGGACATTTCTAGGTTTTGTCAAGGTTTTCTTGGGTTTTTTTTGTGTTGTGGTTTGGGTTTTTTTTTTTTTTTATAATTCTGTACAGACTTGGATGATTAACTTGTAGTCCTTCAGATCTAGTTAATACTCAGCTTACTGCTTGACCACATAACTGCAGTTTTGTTATTTAGAATCATAGAACTCAAGTTGGAAGGGACCCACAAGGATCATCGAATCAAACTCTCAGCTTCCCTCAGGACTCCTTACCAAAACTAAACCATAGGACTAAAAGCATTGTCCAGATACCTCTTGAACTGACAGGCTTGGTGTTGTGACCTCTTCCCTGGGGAGCTTGTTCCAGTGATGGACCACTCTTTTGGTGAGGAACCTTCTCAATGTCCCATCTGAACTTCCTCTGATGCAGCTTGCATCTTTTTAGCTCATTCTGGAATTAATTTTGGAAATTATTGTGCAGAAATACTGTGCAGTTGTTGAGACTCAGTGTCATTAAATCACAGTGCAGGAATTAAGGCCTTGTTGTATGGCACCTGGTTTTCTGGGTTCTTTTTCTGGACTGCAGGACAAAGCTGTTGGGTACACACAATGGTCCCCAGGAGCTGGTCCCAGACATTCCCATGGTAATGCCTCCTATGGTTGCTACCCTGTAGTCTGCAATTTTTGTGCATGCTTCCATCTTAAATGCTGCCCAATAAATGTTTGAGGTCACAGGTTAAAATAACATGGTTAGTGTCTTCCCTTTTGGTCAGGTAGCAATTGATTTGTTTGAGTATTCTTTTTTATTTTTTACTGGCATCTAATCACCTATGTTTATATTAGCATAGTCTCAAAATTCTGTTACTGTAATGTTACTGTTTAACTGATGTGAAAAGCTTCCCTCTTTTTTCCGGGAGCCTCAGCACTGTGTGCCAGAGGAGAGCTTCCCTGTCCTCAGCAGAATTTGCTGCTTTTCCCAAGGCTCTCTGTGGAGTCATTCTTCTTCCAATGGTGTTGTCTCCTGGCCTGTGCGTGAGT
The DNA here is from genome assembly GCF_000691845.1 of Merops nubicus. NCBI lineage: Eukaryota > Metazoa > Chordata > Aves > Coraciiformes > Meropidae > Merops > Merops nubicus. The sequence continues at coordinate 74,476 of NW_008612995.1, read as the reverse complement.
TATGGCTACAGAGGAGCTGCCTCTGCTCTGACTTGCTTAGTGGGGCAGTACTAGGGACCTTGGGGGAAGGAGTTTAAGAGAACTGCTTGAGTATCCCCAATAACCTGCTCAGCCCTCAAATCTGTAAGAAGCAAAACTTTCTGCTGTTGGTTTCCATAGGAAGGGTTTTTCAGGCTTTTTAAAAGCTAACCTGTGTTCTTTGAAATCTGGAATAAACAAATCCATTACCTCTGAGTAGCAGAGATGCTGTCTGATAATTCTGTAGCTGCAGCATAATCAGCTTAGGTCTAAATTAATCTTAGTTTTACATGCCAGAGCAGTATTTAGGGCTTCAGCTCTTAATTTCTGATACTATTGAGGTACCAGTTTACTGGTTTTAGTGAGTTCTAACCTTTTATGGTTATCTTTTATAAAACATCTTTTTATAGATGTGTTCGGTGGTAAGTTACTCTATTCTGTGGTTGGTTTCCTTCAATGGAAGTTCCTTTCTGTTCATATGACCTAGTGTAGTCCTGTGGAAAGTGATCTCTTTGAGTGTAGAAATCGAGATTATAAAAAAGAAAAAGACTTCTCTCAGTGTTACTGAACAGGGCTATGGCTCTTGGGGTGGCCAAGAGCTGGTAGTGCACTCCTACTCATGTTGAATGGGAAAGCCCTTCTGACTTCCTTGTCTTACTGTTTTTGTTACGCAAGCCGATGAGTATTGCTGCAAGCAGTTGCAAAATACTGCAGGAACAGGGCATGGTTTTGTTTCTGTTAGGCTGACATTGAGTCAGAACTTGCAGTCTTAAACACTGCCATATTCCTAAGAAATTGTCATCTGTATATCTTACGTAAAAAAGCTATTGAATCACTTGGTTGGTATTCAGGAACACTTCACAACTAGGTGTTAACAGCGTAACATCCAAGGAAGCAGCAACTTCAGAAAAATAGCAATGCCAAGTAGTCATAGGGCAGTTAAACGTGCAATAGGGAGCAGATGGCAATATCATTTAATGCTGTAAAGGTAGCCAGTATCTCTTCCTAAAGTAGGAATATTTAAACACTGTTTCATGGAGTGAAGTCTGAATGCTAGAGAGTTCTTCAGAATTCTGTTTGTGGTATATACCTAGTACTGAATCACTTAAGGATTTAGATTTATGAAGATTCAAAAGAAAAAAAGGAGATAATATGCTACCAGATATAGCAAGTTCAGTTGTTTGAATAATTTCTGATTAGACAAAGAACTTGCTTCACTAATTCTTCCAGACCTTTCTTCTTGCAGTAAAACAGGTAGCTGTGTAGCCTGAACTGAAATGTCCCAGTCGTACCTCCAGTACCAAAAACACAGTTGCCACAAACAAGCCCGAACTGAACAACCCAAGAAGTCCCACCTCTTTTTTTTTTCCCTAAAAGACCTTATTTGTCTTCTAGTTACTCAGCATTTATTGTTCTTTCATTTATTATACTCTATAATTTTTTTGTGTATGACTTTGTGATGCAAGAATGAGAATTATGCCATGTTCATTTTACGCTTTCCACTAAGCCAAAGTAATGGTTGTTACAGGAAAAGATACCTGTAAGTGGATGAAGTACTAATACTCATGCTGAATATTACTTTTGTATATGCACTAATATCCTATTACCCCACACAGGCTTCTTAATTATTTGTCGTTTTCCCTTTCTTTTAATTGGTAAAAGGGGTAGATGTGTATAACATTGTCCCCTTCTTGTTAATCTGTAGTGCAGCATCTAAACTTCCTTGAAATATTTTCTTCAAAGCAAACCTGGCTTTTTGCAATGTTCCTCTTGCAGCCAGATCTTCAGACGGAGATTTAGAGAAACTGAAACAGTGCTTTGTGGACCTCACTTGGGGTATACCAAGTAATTAGTTGTACTCTGAATTTAGCACATAGAACTGAGAATGCAACTCATTCTCAGTTTGGATGTGCTCTATGAAGAGTTGTATGCCAGTAGATCTGTGTAGCATCTCAGTTATACTGGCATAAATGCATTTTAATATGTGAATAAAGGACAGAAAACATGTGCTTTTGACAGATGTCCAACACAGGTTGAGAACAGCCAAGAAAGCTTGTGTGTCAAATCACCATTTCTATCATTAAATTATAAACCTAAAACATGGGTTTGAGTGTAGCAAGTAATATGAGATACTATGAGACAGCACTGAGAAATTATACAGGGAAAGGCTTAATATAGCACAAGCTCTTAAGGTACAATTTAGTTTCAGAAGGATTAATGAAAATGAATGGAGGAGAAAGATTTGAGTTAAAATTGAGTCAAAAAGATGGTTTTATAGCAGGCAGCCAGTAAATTGGCTTCCTTATGAAGAACTGAGGTCACTTTGCAGCAGCAATGGACTCTTTGCATTGACTCCATCTAACGTTCAGGAGCCCTACATTGATACAGAGGATCTTCTTTTAGAACCACAGACCTTAAGGTTGGCGTTGACATCCGTATAGTGTTGAACCATGGGTTCATCTGCAGATGCTGTGAAACTTCCTTTGAAACATGATCTCAGCTATGATTTCTTTTTTTTTATAGCTTAGCCATCTGTTATTGTTAGTAAAGTAAAAATCAAGTTTTATTGCTAAACATTTCTTAGTGTTCTTTTTTTATTACCCAGAAGATGTGGGATGTATTTGACTTGCGGTTGTGTTTTGGACTGGGCTTGGGTTTTAGGTTTTAATGTGTGCTTTTAAGAGTAACCAGTTTTCGGAGTGGTTTCCTCAAACTTAATTTCAAGTCTGTAACTGAAGCAAGAGAGCGAGAGTGTCTAAAAATTGCCAGAGCACTGTAGTCTTTGAGCTAGGTCCTGCTCTGTGCAGCAGTACGCAAAAATAAGATTCATGGACAGGGGTCCACCTCTGGCTCCCACAGAGTTCAAGTTGGTGATGCTGAGCAAAGGGAGTCCTGGTGCAAGCTTGAACTTCAAACAAGCAGTTTAAACATTTGGTCTGTGAAAGCAGCATTATGGGTTGTTTTAAAGACAGCTACTGAAACTTGGGTGCCTAATACCTCACAATGGAGTACATGAGTCCTCAGCAAGCTTTCTTTAGTAAGTGGTGTAAGCTTTATGAAGTAATGCTTTCTGAAGTTCTCTGACTAGTCGGGGTGCCAATCAAGTACACAGAAAGTAATTTAGACTCTTACTGCAAAGTTGTTGGTTGTTTTTCATTACACAATATTTTCAGTTCTTGATAGGCAGGAAAGGATTAGTGTTGGAAAGCCTGCAAAATTACCATTCTTGTAGCAAATCTTGGCTCACAAGAATGCTGACAAGTTTATGCCTTAATGTGGGGGCTTCTTAATTAGTTCCATCAGGGCTGGCCAAAAGATATTGGTTTTGTACTGGAAGTTAATGGTTTGCTTTTCTCTTCTGAAATCTCTTTTTATGGACTCACGAGTTATGCAGCACCAGTTCACCATGAGTTGGGTGCTCAAAACACAGTGGTTACCCAGCTGAGGTTTGTTTTTTTCAAGCTTCATTTTTGACACTGATGCCAAGTTTACTTAGTGCATCTTTTATATTTGGGTACCATTTGACTTGTGTCAACCACAGCCCTTTCCGCTGTCAAACTGAGTGAGCCTTGGTTTGGTTTTCTTCCCAAAACGAATGGCTGGAGTTTAGATGATTCACTGTCCACCTCTAATGCCTGTAGACGTTTTTCTGTGTTTGCTCTCCAGCAGCTGTGACAATTCTTTGAACTCCTATTGTAGTTGGCCTCAGATGTTAGCGTGTGCTTTGGCCGATTTCTGCTGTGGTGAAGTTAGGCTGCAAGTCAAGGGCAGGGGGTTGTAGTAGAGTTTGCTAGGATGGGATGCATTAATCTTTCTGCTGTTTGACCTCCTAAAATTTTTTTTTTTTTTTTTAAAAAAAGGCTAAACAAAATCCATGAGCTGTTAATGCATTGAATAAAAGGTAATTTTCCTGCTCAGAGCTGCTATTGTCTGTAATAGAGCATTAAATACTTGGCTGCCACAGAATCACAAGCGATTGAAAAACACTTGGTTCAGTATTATTCAATTTTCACTACCTATCAAATGATATAGTATGCACATCTCATCTTGTGCCAGTTAGTATCCTTTCTATATTGATCCGCCGATCCAAACCTTGAGAACTGGTCAGAAGGAAGCTCAGATGTTTCGCAGATCCTCTGTACTCCCTGGGAGAACTCAAGTAATGCATTCTGAACGCAACCTGTGATGGCTTTTAGATACTCTAGTGGCACAATTAAGGTGCATCCAAAGTGCAGAAAGTTGGGAAAAATAATGATGTAATGGGTTGTTTACACATCTGGCCATTTTTAATGGATGCTCACTGATTATTCTGCCCTGCCTGCCAGAGATCTGCAGGACAATTTCTTGTCCATTTATACAATGCTTTCTTATATTGCACAGGGCCAAACTCTAAATCTAAAATATCATATGGTGTGGTCAAACTGCGAAAAGCAACTATCTATCAGCTGACCAGTACAAACCAAGCTGATAGCATCAGTGTGCTCAGTCTGCTCTGTTTGGCATGAAGGCATGCTACTGGTATGAAAAGATGGGAATCCAGTTAATGGATTCCTGTACTAACATCCCTTTGCCTGTTAGTGATCCTAGGCCAGCTGACCTATAATTCCCAGCTTTCCTTGTTGATTCCCTTCTGCCAAAGGCTCCACCACTCTTCTTCTCATGCCTTTGTTATCATAAGAGTCCTGGAACACTTAATAATTAAACTTTCACTCATTCATTTAAGCCTTCAGGACATGCTGCCTGAGCATCAGCACACTTCTCTTGCAGGTTCATCCCTGACCTCCAGAGGACCAACATTTTCCAGTCAGTGTTAAGACTTCTGTTGCTTTGTCTCAAAGCACAAATGGAGCTTTGAGGGGAAAAAAAAAAAAAAACCAAACCCTAGTTAAACTATACCTAGTGAGAGTGGGTGAGGTGCTGCAGCTCTGAGGGAGATGGTGCTGTTAGCCACCTCTGTCCTGTGACGTAGTCGTCCTGAAGTATTAGCTGTTACTTACTACTGAGAGAGTCAAGGGAAGCTGAAGCCAGCTTGCAAAAGAAAAAGGAGATGCTACTCGAAGCCCTACTCAAGGGGGAAGCCTCTCTGAGAGCAACACTGGAAAGAGCGGAGAAATAAATTCCTGCAGTTGTAACCGTACAGTGTCTGACAGTCCATTTTTAACTTATGTTCAGTTCTGTGGGCTGTGAAGAGTCATTCTCATAGGACCTCCACTCTTGCCCGTGGTGCTGTAGGTCTTGGGAGCCTTCCCTAGCTAATGTCACACCACTAGTTCCTGTGAAGCATTATGAGATGCTGTAGTGTTCCTGATCTTCTCCTTTAAACGCTACTAGTAACACAATTGTTTCACCAGCCTAAAGATGGTATTAATATGTATAGCAGGCTGAGGCTACCAAGAACACTCATTTTCTTTAGCTTTCTTTTGTGTGGTTGAGTTAAGACTCTTGTGTTATTTCTTTTTAAAGCTAAGTGAGATGCAAGCAGAACAATTCACCACTGGTGTTTTATTGCAGCTTTGCCTCTTTAGTAATTAAATTTATTACGGGATGTTTTTTTACAGATTATCTTGCACCAGCAGCCTTTTCCCTTAGGAACACATTTGTTGCCAAAGAATTGTGTTCTTCGTGTATTTATATACCTAGAAGTAGAACCACAGTTCTCCACTATTTTTTTTTTAACATTTTTCAACAGTTGCAGTGGCATGTAAAGCTAGAACTATGCTCATGGAGTAGATCCAGAAAAATAGTATAACGTCTGGATCAGATGTGAGTTTGCTTTTACAAGGTCATATAGCAATACTTTAGTGTAAAAGAGTGGATTTTCATAATATCTTTTTCTTTTAAAACAGACTGGAGTCCAAGAACAGAGTGCAGCACTGGCTGTAGGTAAGAACTGAAACTTAATCTGTTTGAAAACTCTCCTGACATATAAGAAATAAAAATTATAATATGTTAAAAGGACAGAAAATGGGTCTGTGCTGAATATTAGTGATTTCCACTTCAGGAACTTGTTTTTCCCCATTTTGTTCTCCAGCTTTTGAAATTTTTAGTGTTTCCTACAAAGTCCTGATCTACAATTTGTCTCTTCGTTGTTAAAGATTCTAAACCAGGTTGCAAGCATGTGGTGTGTTTTGCTTGCACCATGCAGGCTGGTAATGATTGTGAAAATTGTTCACCGTAGCTATGTGAAGAAGTCCCATTGTTTCAATAAACACATTTTTAGTGTTCACAGACTGTAGTAGTTTTGACACCTTTAAGAACATAACCTGTAAGACTGTGCTTAAACTTCTTGAATGATTTGAATAAAGGTAAAATGTTTTGGTATTTTTTCTTTCTCAGTTTCTTCAGTAAAGTTACTGTGTAACTTCACTTCTTTTTAAACCAGATGCCTTGTGCCAGAAACCAGTACTCTAAACCAACATGTAAGACTGAAGAAGGTAGCACGTGCTCATGTGAAGGGTCTAGCTTTTAGTTTTATAACCTGCTATTTGTCATCTCAGCTGTTGACCAGGGTGTGTTATACCTGGTTTATTGTGCTGTGCCAGCATAGCAAGCTGTCAGATTGGGAAGGTAATGCTGCCAAACGTCAGGTGGGATTTATTTTTCTTCCATTTCTAATGAATCATCAAAAAACTTTTTGAATTCTGGGAAGCTGATTAAATTGATTTGTCAACAGTTTTGTTGACAACAATAGAAAACATTTCCAAGTGCTGTATCCAAAACTATTTAAGTACTTCATTCAGGATTTAAGACTATATGGCATTATAAATGTGTTACTAAAATAATTATCTGTTATTTTAGGGCATAATTGATGTATTAGATACATGTTTTGCAGAATCGACGGGTTTGATGAGGTCAGAGCAACAGTCCTTCTAGCCTACTGTCTTGTCTCTTTGGGGTCATGGAATGAGTCTAGGAACTGGCCAAGCACACAGCAGTATTTCCCAAATCTATAATAAGGTAATGGGAAAACGTCTAGTGCCAGCAGTAGTATTAACTTTCTCATTTGGTAGCCTTCTGCAATCATGGATAAGTGTATTAGCAAAGTTGCAATTAGAATTAGCTCAAACTTTTATTTAATCATCCTGTGCATTTGCAAAGGATACATTGTAAGAGTCCCTGAACTGTCAGATCATGGTCCCTCTAGCCAAGTACAGTCTGCAGGAATCACCACCTTCCCTCTGCACTTGTGTACTTGGCTTTGCTCATCATTTACACCCATCATTTATTCCTCTACTTGAAGAGTGCTGCTTCTGCTAGCTTTTCCAGACAACTCACCTTCCAGAGCAGAACTCATGGGGCATTGCCTGGAATGGGACAGCCTGCAAAGGGAGAGAGGCTGTCCAGAAAACAGCTCCAGCACATGGCAAGGAACTCCTGTTTTCTTGGAAGAAACTGTGTATCAACAGTATTTTGGGTATTGAGAGAAAACATTTATAAACCATGGTGCTGGTGTCCACTTCAGCAGGCCTAAATAAACTTCAAGTGTCTGACTGCTGTTGTTTTCATCTTCTCCAGCCGCCCTGAAACACATTAGCTCCCAAATGCTTAACAGTATCTTAAATCAGCTGGGGATCACCAGTGTGAAGGGTTTGAAGAGGCTGGCAGAAGCCCTACCCAAGCAACACTTTGAGAAGGAAAGCACCAGTGAGCTAACAATAGTAAAGATCTGGAGACTGTTGGAAAATCTGGTTAAACTTGAAGGAATGGGGCAACATTAACTAGAAATTGCTTTGAGTCACTTTCTAAACAAGGTTAAACTTTAAAAAAAGCTTAATATCCACTAGCACCTGAACCTTCAAATGTGAGCAGTTGCCTAGGGAAGAGCAGGAACAGGGAGAACAAATCATGGTGATTCTTCTAGTAAGCATTTTCAGGTCAAGTATTTTTCGGAGTCAGATGTGATTATTAAATGCATTATCTTAATGTCTTTCTGTTTTTCCTCGTTTTCCCCAAGAACTGCTGCAAACTCCTTGTGACATGAGGTGGATATCTAGAGTTCACAGATGGACTGGTGCAGGAAATCGTAACTCTGCATACCTACTAGTGATCTTAATGGATTGCAGACTGTGTAATATCACTGGAGAATAGCCAATGTTTCTCATGTCCAATGGATGATTGAAAATAGGTTGTCTTATGATATTTATACTCATGAAACACCTTTTTGATTTTTAGGATTAAAGAAAAATTAGAGGTATGTTGTCAGGGGGATGGAAGATAAGACAAAAGGTGCTCAGATTTAGCACACGTAGAGGAATCTGGACCAATGTGGTCTGGGATTTTTTTTTCTGTTTTTTTTACACTTGCTTTTTAACAAGAAAAACTATCCAGACACATTAGAAGTAGTTGAGACTATACTTTGTGAGGCTATCTGAAGAAGTAACTGGAAATAAGAAAGGTGGCTGTAGAACCTTGATCTTGCAAGAAATCTCTTGTGAAACTTTAAAGAAGCAAACCACCATGCAGAGACCAATTTTATCCCTCCACCCCATGTAGTGCCTGTTTTGTTGCTATTCCTGGAAGCAGATGGGATGGGAAGGAGTATTGTTCTGCTATTCATCTTGTGCTCTAACATCAGTTACTGGGGTGTGTTTCATTAGCCTTCTATATTCTACAAAAGCACATTCTCTGACTGGTGTCTCAGAAATAGAAAACTCCACAAAATAATCAGAAAGGTATCCTGAAATATGGAAATGTGCCTTTCCAGCTATGTGATTTGGGAGGCCACAGGACTTCCCTTTCTCCTTGGTAGTTCAGAACTGACACTTGGACAGTCAGTGCCAGGTTTGTACACACAAGGTTTGCAGTGACTGCTGTGACATTCAAAAAAATCTCAAGACAGACAATGTCAATGAATATTTATACCTATCAGCTTGATGATTAGGTAACTTGTCATAATACTGTTAGTGTAGGATTTGCAAGCCAAGGCACTGAAGGGGTGCAACAGTTCAGAGCCAAACTAGGCGCAGACATGTCGTTTGATTGTCAGTGATGCAGATGACTGTACTCCCTGTCCTAGCACATTAGATGGCAGCATTACCAAGGCTGTTTGTGCAACTTCACCCAGCTTGAGTACTGAAGTGGGTGGGAATGCTTTTTCCAGATGAAAATTCAGCTATTACGAAAAATACATTTCCAGTAAAAACTGGGCTTGAAGAGGAGTGCTTTTTCATAAGTGAAATACTAAAAGGTGACAGGTCAATTGGAGTATACACTAGAGTGAAGTTAGGGTTTGAAAACCTTTTTTTTTTTTCCCTAGCAGTTAATAAAACTTGTAAGTTTTAAGGGTTTTCTTGTTGCTTTCCTTTCTTTACATTGAGATGAAAAGCTGGCAGGGGAAGGACTTATACAAATTATTATTGTTGGGTTTGGGTTTTTTTTTGAGATAAGAACTTGACAGCTATTAAATTACAGGCTGACATCCATGAAATATGAAATTTTTTTTAGTACTATGGTACTATAGAAGTTTTAATAGGCATGCTATTTTTTGTAGATAAAGATGCTTTCATGTAAAATAAAGCAATCTACATCTACCACGTCTCTTGTGAGATGCTTTTTTTTTTTTTGTATCTTTATCTACCTGATAAAATGTTCTGAGGTTACTTGGAAAAAAGACAGACTTCAAGAACAGCCAATATTTCCATGATAACGTCACAATATCATGGACTAAATGTTTGGGCCAGAAAGAAATTGCTGTGTCTCAAAGCTGTAAGGCTCTGAGATGGTATAAACCCATTTGTTAGAAGCTTCCCTTTCTCTGGAGATGAAATTGTGAAGTAGTGACCTCTTTTGGAGGAGTTACAGCACTGCAGAAGGCTTTTATGATTTCAGACTTCGAAGCAGAAAGCAAAGTGCAAATTGCATTTGTTTTTTCTGAAGTCCCTGAAGGAGAAAAAAAAAAAGTTGTGGTGTTTTTTTTTTTCTTCTGATGGTTACGGTGTAATAGAATTAAAAAGGAGCATTATGCAGAACTAAGTTAGAAAGCATGTTGAGCTTGGGTCATTTTGAAAGAGGAAAGCATATCTAATTATTTTTTGCCCCAGACTTGCTTTTGGAAGAATTGTGCAGTTGCTCATTGGAGGGTAAATCAGAGCAAATTTTTGGAGCCTAGTCTCTCCCCTTTTCAATGCATGTTCTGTTTTAAAAATAAGAGTAATCCTTCTAGACAAATTGGGATTTATTCCAGACTTATGTGGGCACACTTTGTTGTTTTATTGTAGCTGCTGTCAAATAAGTTATTCAATGTCAGCTGTGCCACTAAAATATTCCTGAATTAACAAGGCTTTAAGACTGCTTTTTCTGAAGGAACTGTGGATTCTTCAGTGCCTTTCCCTAAGTGGAAAAAGGGACTGAATAAACACTGACCTGACCATACTTCACAATTCTGGTTTTGAGGAATGTGAACCTTTTTTCACAAGCCTGTTTTCCCTGGCAGACCTCCATGTTCTGATAGGACAAGTTCTGAATTTGATTTTGTTCAGAAAGGAGACGTTATTGATGATGTGTGATCTCAAAAAAAAAAAAAAAACAAACCTTCAGTTTCTACTAAAACAGTTTATCGTAGCAAAGTCAGTTTAGCCAGAAGACACCGTAAGTAGCCAGAATACTTACTTTTCTGTACAAAAGCATTTTCTGTATGGCTGTATAGTTTTTCCACTTTTCAGATAAGATATTGATGATTCAGTGGCGTATCTTTTTTTGCTTGCATGTCTTTTATTCTTTTCATTATAGTTGTTTTGCAAGTAGTGGTTTGTGGAAGAATAACCACTAGGTGTCAGGAGTGGAAAGCAGAGAGCAGGTCTTTGCATAGGTTTAAACTGTGAAGTATGTCTCAAAAGTGTATGTAAAAGCTGATGAGCAGCACTAGAACAACTTGTCCAGCAGTGAACGGTGACGCTGTGTGGTTTATGCACTACTGGTAGCTAGCGATGCACTTCATATACGTGTTTGATTCAACAGGTAGATGTCAGCTTCGGAACTGATACCTTTAATGCTAATGTTGTTGTAGCTATGAGTAGTACTGAAAATGAGACCAACTTATACAAGATACAACTTCTTTTAAACTAATTTCCTTCCTAAAACTAAAGCTGGTCATTTCCATGTGCCAGTCTCTTTTCCAGACTGAGTGATAAATACCTTTTTTTTTTTTACTACTACCTCAGTAATTATTTCTGGTCTGGACAATGTATTTTATTACTTTGGGATTTTTGATGACATGTCTGTATTATTTGAAACACCACTAATATCAGCAGTAGGAATTAGAGTGTCTTAGAAGACATCTATACTTCACTAACACTATTCAGAACAGGCATAAATGTGCATTAGACTAGGAGAAGCATGTATGGATCCAAGGAAAAGATGACTTTCTGAAAAGTGATTCCCACAATATAGTTTACAACCGTGTTTCTATCTCTGCAACTCACTGGCTTTCAAGGTTGAGGGCAGATGTGTTCCTGTTGCTTGTGGAGCTGAAGCTGCTTCACTGGGAGAGAAAACAACCCTGGATCCAATAGGCTGCCCACTCTGTGCTACCGTGTGTTGCTAAGGGCTGCCTTAGATTCATGGCTAGATGCTAGAGACAGAAAATGTTCAGTAAGCCTGGAAACAATTGCCAGGCTCATAGGGTTATTGTAGTAGAAAACGAGTGTGGGGAGACATTCTGCTAGGTGTTTGTTTATATAGTAACACTGTAATGTCATGCTGTGTTTTTCACTTATTTTATCAAAATATCTTTGAATCAGAGGTTTATGCCACACATGTGCCCAATTGAAAATATAAAACTTAGTCCCTGTAAGAAAATATTTGCTCTTTCATTTGATGTGCTTTCCATATTGTGTCATGTTTAACTTTTTCCTCCAGACTCCAGAGCATAGATAGGAGGTTTTTGTGGACTACAGTTTTCATACTCCATGTCTTCATGTTCAGTCTTAAGCTTAATTAAAAGTAGTGTTGGGAATAGTGTATACTTTTCCAAAAGGTGACCTGGTGTTTTCTTGAAGCAGACACTCTTCAATGGTCACAAACTTTTTTTTTTTTAATCTATTTATTTAACTGTGTTTTTTAATTAGTTTGGAAGCATGATGTTCTTCCAATAGAACAAAGCAAAATGTAAAATGTCACTTAGAAACATCTTTGTAGTATTTTTACCTTTAGCAAGAGCTAGTTTTCCAGCTGCTCGCCAATTGCAACCAAATCCCTGGTTAATGTAATTTTTTGTTTCAGGTTTGGGAAGGGGAAGTTTCTTTAGTGCTCGACTGAATTCAGTTGCATCGTGTATTTCTATTAAATTTCCCCTGGGCTTAGCTTAGAGGGGGGAAAAAAACCCTGAAACGTGTCAGGGATGTTTCCAGCAGGAAGGGCATGCGTGGCAGG
>NW_008612995.1:30695-62075 GCF_000691845.1 Merops nubicus | reverse complement strand
CATGCGTGCAAGGCTTGTTTTGAAAAGATGCCTTTGGTTTCCGCCTGTCTGATCGCGAGGCTGCGCCAGCGTCAGCAGCCCCGGCAGAGGCCTGTGGCCTTCCGCATGGCTTCCCCTGCAAGTGGGTCACGCCTCGGCCCGCTCCTGCCTGCGCCCGCCTCGCCCAGAACCTGCCCCACGTGGCTCCACTGTCCTGCTGGAGCACAGAGCCTGCCAGGGGGCACTCCCGGCAGCTTCACAGGGACAGGCAGCTTTTGGACAGGGGCTGGCGGGGTTTTTCTGCTCTGATTTTAGCATGTTGGATTCACGGCAAGAGGAAACTTCAGTGGTCTAAAGTGTGTTTACTGAATCTTACAGTCACTTTGCCTAATGAGCTACATTTGGAAACTTCACTATAAAATCTTAAAATTCATAAGACCTTTGGAAAAACAAACACTGCAAGTTTTGAAGTGTACTATATTATGAATGAGAACACCAAATAAAATCAGACAGAAGTTGACAATGTGAAGCTGTGCAAGAACAAATAGGGAGTGACCTAAACTGTTCTTTAGACTGGGCACGTGAATACTTTGATGTTGGTGATTGCAATATTTGTAGTTCTTCTTGATAAGGATTACACCTTCAGCGTGGAGTTTGTTTCAGTTGCACAGGAAGAATTATGGCTCAAAAGCTGTGTTAGCATACACACAGGTCACCTCCAGTCCATGCTCTGAGCTGGCTGTTTTGCTCTGAGACAAAGCCCAGCTGCAGGATGTGAAACTCAGCCAGCAGGAGTGCTTGCTATTGGCTTTGGTCCTTTTACAGGCTCAAATCTTTCTTGAATCAGGGCTGACTGATGCGGCAACATACTCAAGGAGGATGCAGTTGGTGCTGGAAGATGTCGTTGACTAGATGGTGATAGCTCAACCTCTTGACTAGTTAACTGGAATCACATCTGACTTTCTAAATCTGCTTATGGCAGCTGAAGTCGTGGACTTTAAAGGAAATTGGAAAAGTGCTTAGTAAATTAGTACTGATTGGGCATGCCACTGTGGTGATGCTTTTACATCCTCAAATAGCAGAAGAGGTCCCTGAAGATAGCAGTAGTGCCTAGTTTTGTAGACTGTTTCTTTTGCTGCATGCAGATTGGCATCATCTTTAATATTAGAGCCAACAGTGGAACTGCTTTCATGTATTTTGGGCCCAACAAATGCAAATAACAAGCTGTCTTGAATGAAACAATCTCTAGTAAAACTGGATCTGTTGGGAGCCTGAGGCATCTCTGAGCTAGATTGCTTTACTCTAAAAATTGATCCAGGTATTCTGCTGGCATAGCAGCTTCTCAGAAAGGCCAGTTTTCTTTTTTCCCCTCTATAGAGTTCCACCCGAGTGCAGCAAGTCAGCTCTTCTTGCTGCTTATCTATGTCTTTTGAATTAAAATAATGTGCAGAGGTGTGGAGTCCTCTAACCTGAGCCATGTGGCATGTTGACCTGCAGCTGCCAAGTTCCATGCTGTGGCACCAGGGTCCTGTTTCTGGAGGGCCATTTTAGAGCTCAAGAAGCTATTGCTCAGCCATGACAAATGAGTAAATTCCTATCTGTTGGATCATGCATTCATTACCTTGAGTGCAAGAGGGAGGACACTTTCTCCTCCCAAGAAACAGTAGATCAGTTATTTTTTTCAATTTCTAAACTAAGTTTTGAGCTCTCTTTCTAGATTCTTATTCTTTTTTTGATTACAGCTTGGAGGAATGGTAATTTTCACGGTTTATATAATATGGCAAATCTTCCAATATTGAGGAATATTTGAGATCCTGTCAAGATGAATTCTAACAGTTACTCAAGGAATTTCAAAAGTACTGTGCTTATCTAGCTTCTGCTAGGTTCCCATTCACTTCATTTTAAAAAAATGAATATATGATGAATGTTTTTCTGTGAAGAAAGTAGATGTGATCGTGTATCTTGTGTACAGAACTGTGACATGACTAAAGTCTATCAAGATTTTTTTTTGGTATGCTGAATGCATGAGGGAAGAGACCTTTTAGGAATTCAGTTATAAACAAGTGTTCATGCAGCTTTGAATTCATGCAAATTGAAGCATATTCCTATATCACATGTTGTTGCTGTCGTAGCTGAATGAATCCATTCTCATCGTCTTCAACATCCCTCCTTTTCTTAAAGAAGCTATTTGCTGAACTATTACCATTAGGTCAATTGCATCTTCTGCTTGAATTTGTTTCACATCTCCTATTCTACCGTAGTGCCAAGTCTTATATTGTGCCTCTGTATTTGTTAAACTTACTCCTAGAAGAGAAACCATATGTTCTTATTGGTAAACTTGTCTGAGGGGTGAAGGTCTGAAGAAGGTATTTGTATTGCAAAACTTGAGTTGCCATCCCCTTATTCATTCTAGGAGGTGGTAGAGGTTCAATTAAACAATCTGTTTGGCAGTGGCTGTATGCTCTTCTGTAAATAGATCTTCAAAATATTTCAACCCTATAAGCATGCCCCTGCTGTGACCTTCAGAACTAATGTTATGCAATATTCAAACCACATGCCTGACCCTGTCAACTCTTAGGAGACTGGCTAATATCAAAACAAAGTCAAAAGCTATATAGAGGCATTTACTTTGAGGTATTGGAAGTATTTTGGTGGAGGAGGGGATGGTGCAGATGAAGAGCTGAAGCATGGCAATAGTTTTAAGGGCAGTTAGTGTTCTCTTTAGGCAGTTAACACCATTCACTGCTGTGTGGTTGTGACTTGCTTGTTAACATTGGGATTGAAGTATGGAATACATCGTGCTGAGATTGAAGTCCAGTTTTTAAATCTGAATCTACAGACTCAATCACCATTAGGCAGCTTGTACTTCTGGCTTTTTATTGACCATGTTAAAAATGTTCAAGAATGCCTCTGTATTTCAGCTTTGTCCAGATTACGAATGTCCCTGTTGTTGGGAGTAGACTAAGCAGCTTACTCAGTCCTGTGTTGTAAAACCTGCTTGAAAGAGATGGAGTAATAATTTCTCTGCTTTCTGGTGTTGCTTGTTTACACAACATTGGTGCATGTGTAGTATTTGCAGAGTTCACTAAGATGTGGAGTTAAAAGCTCTGGAAAAGCTGCCTCTTTGAAGAAACACATTTTGATGGATCAGTTTTTAAGTTAAGTAGATAAATTGTGCACCCTAATTTAATACTTAAATGATGGGTGTTTTTTGGGCTCCGAAATCTGATCCGACTTTCCAGAGAACTAAGTTCTAATGCTTAAGAAGCAGGACTTGCATTTTCTTGAGTTTCAAGGAGAAAGTTGAATGTGAAAAAAGCAAGTGTACACCTAGAGAGTGATGAATTTCTATGTGCTGAATCCACTGTGATCAATTGGATTGCACTCAAAAGTCACTTTTATAAAAATTTAGATTTTTTTTAACTGTCATTCCGTAGAATTTGTTGGAGCAGAGACTAATGTAACTACTTATTGGAGCAAAGATTGAGTAATTTTCAGCCATCTGGGATTAATTCCCCCTTCCTTTTCTAGTTTTTTTTGATTGTGTGAGTTATTGCTGAATCTTGTGGGTCCTGAAAAATAACTCGTGTGCTGTTCTCAGCTTGCATTTCCCTCACACACTAGTTGCATTTTTCTTATAAAACTCAAGTAATCTGTCAACACAGGTTCTGAAAATCTGTTTTGCCAGACAGTTTGTTTTGACTTCACGTTGCTTTGGTTTTCTTAATTCCTAATAAATTAATCATTCTTACTGTCATGGTGCCTCCCTCCAGGTAAAAATCAGTCATCAGTAAAAGTCAAAAACAGGAAAAAAAAAAAAAAAAAACTACAAGGCATATACTGGTAGGTTGATATAGTTGCAGTAGTTTAAAACTTGATTTTTTTTTTTTTTTTTTTTTGGATCATATGCCTGAATCCAAATGTCAGACTGTTGATGGCTTACTCTTAAGTAATTTGGAATCAGGTTTTTGGGTAGTGTCTTGTGTTTGTGTTTCAGAAGCACTTCAGTGAACTCCCGGTATTTCAGGACAGTGGTTCCTAAGTATATTTTCAGCCTCTGTAAAACTTGAGGGGGCCCTTGAAAAGTCTGTCTTATTCTGAAGTGCAGTTTTCATAGTCTGCCTGAAGGTATTGATTTCTGAAGCCTATGGTAACTTTGAACTGTTTCGTTAATTTATCTGACCTCAAGTAATCTAATAACTATTTAATTTTCTTTCACTTTTCATTTCTTTTAGCTGGGATGTGACAGCAAGAATAAGAAGAACTGTTGAAACTTGATTATCTCCTGTTTTTGGAAAAGTCTGACTTGTGTTTAACTCATCACTTTACGTGATTTGATGGGAAAAACTGTTCGTTGGCCAGAGATGACTACTACTAAAAGGCTTTCCAAAATGTGTTTTAGATTGCAGCGAGATAGTAAAAAAAATTAGGCTTGTGATGACACCCCTTCTGTTTGAGGTTACTTTTGTCCTAAATAATAATGGCTGCTTTGGTGGTGCCTTGCTGCAGCGATTGCTCAGTCATCATAGGTAACATATTCCTTGAATGTGTTAAAGACAAAAGAAAAGCCAGTAATTAACATCTTTATTTTTGTCGAAGTTATAACTCTTTAAGTTTTTCAACAATCACTCCTCCCTGAGAAGGGGAGTGGAGATGCACTGTGCAGTGCGTGTTTGTCACTTCTCACCAGCAGGTGATGAATCCAACGTGCAAAACCCAACAGGAGCCCTGCTCCAGTGAGCCCTGGGCGTGTATTTAAAATAGGAAATGGTTATTGGAACTAAATTATCTTGCCATTTTTATTTTTAGGTTTGCTGGCATGGGTAATCTCATTAAAGTGCTAACCAGGGACATAGACCACAATGCAGCACATTTTTTCTTGGATTTTGAAAGTAAGTCTCTCGGCCCTTCACAGCTGGTGCATTTAAAATGGTAACAGTAGGGTTGCTTATACCTGCTGCAGTGAAGGCTAGGGGACTCAGTTGCAAATCTGCAATTTGAAAGAGTTGCATGTGTTTTTTCTGTTCATCTTTTTTTTTTTTTTTTTTTTCCTCTCCAGTAGTAGCTAAGCCACCATCATGCTACTGTGTAAATTTTCTTTCTCTGTGCTTAGTCATTTTGGGTCTCTGTGGTCAGTGATGTCCATCCATCTGCCTGCAAATCAAGTAATCATAAAATGAACAATTCTGTCAGTATGCCATAGTGATCTGTGCTGAGCAGTTGTTCGCTGTCTTACACAAGAGTGACTACTGAATCATTCCTCATCCTGGCTTGGTCGTTCACGGTGCAGTTAATGTACAATTTTTTACGTCTAAAAGTCCAAAGTGGAATTGTCTGAGCTTCACAGATGTTTTAGGCACCTTGTGTAAAAGACCTGTGGCACACCTGTGTTAGCATTTTCTGCACACCGAAATGATGGCTTTTGATGCATTTTTCTGTAATGGCTTTCTGACAAAATTATAAGGGCTGACAAAGTTAAAGCTCTTGCCTTCTGTTGTCCCATCAGGTAAAAATCCGTAGCATGGCTACCATGTCAATGCTTGTAAATATGGTACTTGGCCCTCAGGGTGGTACTCCTGCTCAGGACACTGGTGCTAGGGTGTACCAGGACAGAGTTAGTCACTGGCGAGACCTTCCGTTGGAGCTCGGCCCCTCTCTCAGAGGGGCGGATGTGAAGGTGTTGGTGATGTAGTCACTTCTTACAGGAAAGCTGCATTGCATCTCTGGGATCTCCAGCTGTACCCCTCCAGGTGGGGGTCTCCCTCCACCCGCCAGGGCGGCAGCCCGAAGGACGGGTTCGTGCCTGATGGAACTCTCATCTTCTTTCCCCCACCACTTCAATCAACTATATTTGGGCTGTTCCGTCTTATAAAAAGAAAATTTTCTTTTCTCTCATTCTTGTCTTGGCAGGTACCTTAACATGGGGAACCTTCTAAAAGTTTTGACATGCACAGACCTTGAGCAGGGGCCAAATTTTTTCCTTGATTTTGAAAGTGAGAAGATGATTTTATATATCTATTACTCTTTGCCTGCAGTAGACTGCATTTGTCATGTACTAGATGTATGTTTTCACTTTGCCATCCCTCTAACAGCTTTGCATGCCCGAGCTATGGATAATTGTTCAGCAAACTTTAATAGAAAGCGATAATCTATTCTAAAATAACCTCAGTTTCTAAAATGTAAAAATCTTTATTTTCAAGGAGGGCTTTTCAAATTATATTTTACTGTTGGAATCTGATACTGTTCTTGTTTTAAGCCAAAATCCTGTCTGCTTTTAATCAAAACTTTAAAAAGAATTGGAATTGTTTGAAAACTTGCTCAATGTGCAAGAAGATACATCCACATTAAAGGAAGGACTGAATATGAAACCTGATTATCTTTTCTTCACTTCATGTGCCACGGAGTAGTGCTACAACTACAGATTGGCTCACAACAGCTATTCATAGCTCTCCAACATCACTACCTTGGAGGTGTATATGTGAACCTTATTTGATTTGGCATTGAAATTTGACAGTTAACTTCATCCTGCCTTAAAAGAGGGGCTCAGACTATAGAGATGAAATTGCTTTGGAAAAGAAGAGCGTGTCGGATCAATGCCAAGCGGTCTGGAAGGTTCACATACTGTTATTATTTCTGCTTTTAGTTTTTGTTGCATGATTTAATAAAGGCTAAGAATGGCAGGTAAGTGTTGTTGGCTGCTGCTGTGCATGTTTAATTACTTTCTTTTGGGATATGCTATTGCTTTACCCAGCTGTACGTTAGCAAGCATAAAATAGGAAAGCTAATGTTCAAGTGCATTTTGATTGTGTAATAAAATAGAGTGAAATAGCATAACAAAAGAATTATGAAGTATTGTGATATGGATAATTTAAGATTCATTATCATCTTTACTTCCCCCAAACTGTTTTTCAGTTGTGTTTGATGAAACAGTACCAGTTGATTAGATTAGTTTTAATATGAAAGTAAATGCTTGGAGAAATAGGTTTTTCCTTCAGTGATTTTTAAAGTTAACTACTCTAAACCCTTATCCTGTGCTGTTGTTTTTATCAGTTCTCTTCTGAATATATTGTTTATTGGAAGCTGATAGCTGCACAAATTAGTTATAAAGGGGACATAACCAAGGGCTGTGTTCATAAATCAGCAAGCAAAGCTGTTGTGTAAAACCACTTCAAATCCCGTGTATCATCAGAGTAGGTATGACTTAGTGAAGTAGGGAGAACTGATATGGGAGGATATTGGAGTTGTGAAGCTTCAGCTTAGCCTGTAAATGCTAGCAATTTAATTGGACTAAATTAAATTCAAGTTAGCTGGATACAAGAGGCATAATTCTAAAAATAATTGTAATAAAAATTGCTGATTTTTTTTTTAAATACTGATTCTTTAGCTATTGATTTTGTTTTAAAGTGCATGTTTTGAGCATGAACAAGATTTGGCATGAGAGTAAGCAGGTTGCTGACATGAAATGTTTACATATGCAGTCAAATTAAGTGACTTATATTATGGCTGAATTGTTAGACTGTTGTTTATTCATTTTGGACCCTGTCCTGTGTTTGTTTCTGCTGCTATACTGTGTATCCATGCTTCTCTCTACTGTTTCAGATAGCTTGCCTTGACAGGATCTTGGCTTTGACACAGTCAAGATCTTTCTTCAAGACTTGGCACTTAAATCATGTGATACTTAACATTGTGTTTTTATGTGGAAGAGCAAGTAAGCTCTGTATTTAAAAACAAATTTGCCAATTCTGTGTTACGCCTGGCCCAATACTATAAAGTTTGAAGTCTTTTGTTCTTACATCCGTATATATCTTTGGAGTGAGCTGGCTGGTTAAATGCTTCTTGCACAATACCATAAAAAGCTAAAAATCTAATGGCCATGAAGCTTTATAGGGATACAAACTCCAAATTTAGGAAGGTTTTAGACTTGTTTCTAAGATTTTCTTTTTTATTTTTTTTAAGATGTTTATCTTGGTGCTAGATTGCACCAAGTGATTTGCATATCAGAATACATGTAAAAAAATGTTCTGATAAATGAAATAATGAGCTGTTGGCTTTTTCTTGCTTCAACACTGGTCAAAGTTGTTTTCTTTAGTCATTCACCTTGCCCGTTTGGAACAAATAGCTGTCATAAGTATTCTACTAGTCTCTGCAGTGCCACTTTAACGTGAGCAGAGGAAAGCACACAGCTTTGTAAGGACAATGTTGTTAACATAAACCAGCCACCTACAATGTGGGAAACTCACAGCTCAACTTCTACGTTGTCATTGCTGTCGCAGTACAAATCCTTTCCAAATTTACTGGTTTGAATGGTAGCTAAAAACACAGAGTACTTTTGGTTGCAGATGGTGATCTCAAGCTAGTGCTGAAAGTATTCTGCATTAGCTGCAGAGAACTTGGCTAGGTTTCAGAGGCACCACAGAGATAGCATTCTCCATAGTAATGATGATGGAGATGAATAAATTATTTCATCTCCAACAGTCTGGGATTTTTCTCTCTCTCATGCCTGTGAGTTTTTGTCCCAGCCAGTTTCAGATGACTTGATGTGTTCTTCCCTTGGGGAAAAAAAAAAAAATAAAAAAAATCTCAGTTTAAATAGTGTCTGCTGTGCAGTTTAAACTTTTAACCCCAAATTTCTCTCCCTGCTACTTCTGTAGGCTAGCCTAATATATTTTTAAATAGTCACTGTGTGTTCCCCACATGCAATATGTTGTCGTAGTTCCATAGCATTTAGTTCACATAACAGTGTCTGTACAGTGTTTTGAGTCTACTCTTTTGTCTTCAATACTGTATTGTTTGAGCTTTCTGAACTCTAAATGTGTATTGGATCTAGTGTAGTAACATTCTGATTAAATTGAAAATTAGTTTAAATATGAACTCCTCATTTACTTGAGGAATCTCAGTCTGCACCTTTCTTAAAGTGATTAAAAATGGGAAAGTTACCCCAACAACCAGGGGTCAACTCCCTTTGCAATGGTATCAGACCCCAGCGTTTCAGTGAGCTGTGCTGTGCTTACTCTGTTGGTTCCTTCTGTGGAAAGCAATGCCAGGTAAAGGCAAAGCCTTGGCATAAAGGCATAGAAGGGGAACAAGGAAATGTCTGAAATGCTGTGCCTCCTTTGGCCAGCTGTTTGGATGCCTGGCATTGCTGTTTGTTAGTTGTCAAGACTAACTCCACATGTACAGCTCCCTTTCCTGCCCTGTGCAGTCCACAGCAAGGAAAAAGAGTTCCACAGTTAATGATTCTCAAGTGAAAGTCCTGTAGCTTGAGTCCTCGGGTACACAGTGACATGGGGGGCTCTACCTCCATCTATTCAAAATTATAGCAGTGCTTAGGAAGAGGAACATCTCCCTCTTTCTCCATCTGTGATGGGCTTTCAGAATGCAGGTCCCTAACCATCACTGAGAAGCCAATTGCTCTGAGCCAGCCAGCCCTAGGACTTGAAGATTTCCTGTGTTGTACCTTTTAAATCTATCTTAATAACATCCTGAATGTATTGTGGAATTAATACAAAAGAATTTAGGTTTTACTTTTAGAATTTGTGCTCTTTAAGTGCAAAAGAATTACAGATGGGAGAGGAACTTAGTTGGCACAAGCTAGGTTTACAGATTTCCTTTGCTAGAGAGGACTAGGTGCACCAAAATGTGTGCTAAAAGAAATAATGCACTGCCTACTGGATTTTAAGGCACATATATTTAGAAATTTGTTATAATCAAACAAGCAAAAGAAACCAAACAAAACAATAAAAAAACCCCAAAACAACACCACCAACAAAACAACCAAAACACATAAACAAGAAACCCACTACCACCTCAACAAATTAAATATAAACCATTGTTCTAGGTTTCCTGGAACACTTTAGGGAAATGAAATATAGTCGTTGAGTGATGACCTCCTAAGCGAAACACACTAACAGAGGTGTCGAAGGTGTTGACTTGTGTAGCCAGCAGCTCAGTGGAGACCACTGAGTTTGTATCTTGGTGATGATTTTCATTTCTAAACTTGGGAGGTGCTGCATCTGTTCTGCTAATTGGTGGGTTTCAAAATGGGGAGGAGGAGTTCTCGTGAGCCCTTCTGCTGTGTCCCCCCCCCCATGGAAAAATGAACTCTTCTTACTAGAGAGGTTAAAGAAAAAATGGCATGAAAAATTAAATAGGTGAGGGATGTGCTCAGTGTGAGACGATCCAAGTGGCAAGTCTTGACTGCATTATTTAACAACACAATCTGGAATGCTACAGAGCTTCACATTTTAGTCTGTATCTCACTAGAGCATTTCATGTTTGTGCATGAACTGCTGCCAGTCAACTGGTGCTTACCTGTCTGCTCTTTTCCTTCATTTTTTTTGTCTTCATTTCTTACAGCAGTCTTCAGCAGCTTTCAAAATTATAAATGTGACCTCTGTGATGATCTGAAAAGCACTGGCCACTTGGTGCCTAATCAGTGTGGTACTCTTATAATTTTTTTTTTTTTAAAGGAGTGACCAGCTTTTTTTTATCCATGCTAATTCTTGATGGTTCTCAAAATAGCACAGTTAAACTGTTGCAAGGTCTCTATATAGGCATATTTGCTAACAATGCCCACCGTCTTTGCATTAAACCATAAAAATAAGAAGCATGCAAAAATTACAGCAAAATCCAGACAGGCAATGCATGTGAAACTTATTTTCTTTTAATACAAACTTTGTTTTCCGATGTGTTTTTTTCTAATGTGTAACACTAGGATACTGTGATTTTATTTTTTTTCATGTAAGCCTATTCCTAACTTCCATCACTATTGGTGGGATTTATACATATGGATCATGGAAAAAGCTCTTTTGAAAAGGCATTTTCCAGACTCCTTAAACTGCACAAAATAATAAGGTTATGTTATCCATAGATAGCTTTTGTTCTCCCCTATAAAAAGGAATCTATTGTTAATACCTTGACTTTTTGGCATCAAATCCTGGATTAAAATATCATGTTTATTTAATAATGTTTTGCCCATGTAAACAGAGAAGTTTGGGATTTTTTTTGTAGGAGCTTCAGTAGCAGGTTTTTTATATATCAATTTAAAAGGAACTAGCCTCACAGCTTCCATCAGAATTTTAAGAGTTTATCTCATACCAGCTAAACTAGGTCTGAGATGTAGTAGGTGATTATTTTTAATGTTTAAATCCTTTTGTTGATACTTCTCAAAATATACTTCTTATTCAGTCACCTTTTTTTCAACATATATGTGTAGCTTTTTGAAATGAAGATGAAATATACCTTGGGGAAGTCTTCAATTATAGAAAAACTGGGAGACAGCATATATCCTTAAAGAGAGGGGAGGGGGAGGAAAAAAAAAAAAAAACACAAACAAAAAAACAAAACAAACAAACAAAAAACAAAACAAAACAAACAAAAAAAAAAAAAAAAAAACAAAAAAACATTTTCCACTAGACCTTTCTGTTATCAACTGATTTTGCAATTAGTGCAGTAAGGAAAGTTTTGAGAATTGAATGTCTTCCAGAGTAAAAGATCCAGCTCCTTTCCCAGTCAGTAAAAGAGGAGGCAGGGAAGATGGAGAATCAACTGATAGTGTTTGTAGATAACAGAAGACTGGAACACCTCCTGTAATATCTGCAGTGAGTGTATCTTTTGGGTGCTCTTCCACTGAGCTTGTACTGTGCTCCGAGGTGAGATTGATGTGCTCATCATAAAGACAACTTGTCAGGATTTCTCATCCTAACTCCATTTTAAATAAGTCAGGAAGGATAGATTCCAAGTGCATTTTTTTTTTTTTTTTGGATGCTAAATGAAACTAAAAAACGAATAAAATACATACAGTAACTCTTGGAGTTCCTCATACATTGTAGTAGCTCTTCAGAGAATGAAAACTCTGAATGAGTTGCTGCATGAAGAATTTGTCCCCTAGGTGATGGTGTACCTATTGAATTCCATGTTGTTGTTAAATATATATATATTTAATATGTTCTACTGTTTAGATGCCCAACCTACAGAATCTGAAAAGGAAATTTATAATCAGGTGAATGTAGTGTTAAAGGATGCAGAAGGAATACTGGAAGACTTGCAGTCATATAGAGGAGCTGGCCATGAAATACGAGAGGTGAGCTAGAGTGTTATCATTGTGCACAACCTGTGGTGGTTCATTGTCTGATCCTAACCAAATACTGCTGGATTTGTAACTTTGCTTGCAGGAGCTGTTTTGGCAGAGCATGTTGTCTATTAAAATTGCTGCCTTGAATTTCTGCTCTGGAATGTTCCTTCTTAACAGCGAAACAGATGTCGCTTGTTTCAGTAGTATTAATACACATATGTAATAGCAAATGATGCCTCTCAAACTTCTTATGGAATTGTTGCTATTGATTTTTCTTTATATTCCCACATAAGCTGCTCTTGAGTCAGTGAATTTGGCAAGAGTGTGGTGTGACTTCAGTACATTATTAAGTAGTGTCCACATCTTTTTCTACGCCAATTAGAGAAGTCTGATGTGTGGTAATTCTGACACAAAAGGCATCTCATTTTCAGTCCCTTTTAATTGTCTTTTATTTATGAAAGTTGATGTTTGGAACAGAAGGAAAGTGTCTATACAGCATGTCACTCCATTTTTCCTTTACCTCTAAGAAAGGGTGGAATAAATTCTCTGCAACACCCTTGCCTTTTTCCTCAGATGCAGCAGTAGGGGGTTCTTTGCTCCTAAAGTGAGGAGTTACTCACTGAACATGCTCTTAAGAAATACCACTAGGAGGAGTCTCAAATCACTCCAGATGAATGAGATACTTGTAGCTATTTTTCTTTAGTTAAAGTACCATGATTTTTTTTCTCCATCGAATTCATAAGTAGGTTTGAGAAGGGTAACTGTGTCACACCAGACCGTTGGAGGGGGAGGTAGCTTACTTGCTCTTCAAGGAATGGGCGTGCTCAGGGAGAGGCTGTAAGATCAGGCAGGAATGTCTGTCTCTGGAGGGAAACCTGCAGCTCCCATGGAGACTAAAGAGAGACTCCTGAGAGGAGGTAGACACCACAGAATGGAAACTTCTTAGGGACCAGAGAGGAGTGTGCTGCAACTGACAGACCAGGGTTGGCTGAATTAGATTCTGGAATCAAGGACTTGACCATGAAGATACAGCAGGGGAGTTATGAGTATTTTTATTTCTGTTTTCTTAGTAATTTTCAGTGGCTAATTAAATTAGTCTGGTTTCTATCTTAAAACTTGGAGAGATTGAATTTCAGACTTTATCTGTCTGGGAAGTTTACCTGTAAAGACAAGGTCTATAGATACCTCAGAGCTCCAGTATACATCATGTCTTGGTAGTCCTCAATGCTGTTGATTATGCTTAAATGTTCCTGATGTAGTATTTAGCCTGAATTTCACAACAAACTTGTTTGATTACTTTTTCTTCACAAATTCAGAAATTGAAAGAAAGCAGTATTAGGATGCAGCTTTGATCACTAAACTTTTTTGCTTGAATGTACACCAGTAAAGTTGTTGATTTTAATTAACTAGACCTGGTTATGGAAGTTTTCTTGAGTAGCTTTATTTTTAACAGTTTCTTTATACTCTCTCCAAGCTGTTTTCCTGTTCACGAAATGTACTTTCAACACAAGTATTTAAGGCTTTTTGGAACAGACATGGGTTAGTACAGGCTTGTCTCTCAACTGGAAACTTCTAAGTAGGTAGAATTTTTCATTACTAGCTCTTCAAACAATGCTTTGCATAGATTTATTTTTTTTTCCAGTAGTATATCAGTTATTCTTAACCTAAGCATACTTTTTTATTCTTTTCTCTACTAAAAGGCAATACAGCATCCAAATGATGAGAAGCTGCAGGAGAAGGCATGGGGAGCAGTTGTTCCACTAGTAGGCAAACTAAAGAAATTCTATGAATTTTCTCAAAGACTAGGTAAGTGGAATGGTACTAACCGTTTTTTTTTTTTTGTCTTCATTAGTCAGTTTGGCTTATTCACATGTGATCGCATCGAGGTCAACTCCCTGTTAGTATATAAAAGCTAATACTGCATAGATTCCTTTCTTACACTGGATTGTGTCTTATTTGTATCTGCAAACTGCCTTCCTGTGTCTGAAAGTAGATTTACTTCAGTGGGTACCTGAGAGGTGAGAGAGAACAGGAGCACGCCTGTCATCCTCTTCCTCTACCCCTTTAGCAACTTTGGAAAGCACTAACTAGCTAATTGTTTCGAAAATTAGTAGACTAATTTATTAGGAATTAGTTCTGTTAGTGGTTTTGATACCAAGAGTACTTAAAAGTGGCTGTATCATTCCTATCCAAAGACTGGAAATAGTTTGGTATGTGGAAGTGCCTGATCTTGGTTCAGGCAGATGCAATCCTTTAAGATGGTGCTTCATGTCTCTTACAAAAGTGGTGTCTAAGCTGATAAACCCCATTAGATTTGTTTTTTTTTCACAAACTACCTGTTGTTACCTCACTTTTAGACAGAGTAATTAGCATAGTTCATGAAAAAGTGAACTCAAACAATGGAAGCTTTTTGCAGGCAAGTTCTGCTTTGTTCAGGGGGTGAGGTATTTTTCTCAAGAAGCTGAGCAGGAAGTTAGTTTATAAGTTTATCTTAGAAACAAAACATGACTGCTGCTGATAGGCAGGTACCTGTTGAATTCTGCATTATCTTAAAGGCTGCAGTCTGCTAAGACAAGTTGTTGAAATATGTTCTACACAAATGTTGTGGACAAAGCTTGACTAAAACTTTCCAAGAAGTTTTTTTCATGGCTGTCAGTGCTCACTAGACTTAGTCTTTACAGAAATTTGTAAGTAAATATGTTAAGTGGCACATAAAGCAGCTTGATGAATTGCTTCTATTATTAATTATGACATGTGCTGGCAGATGTATATTTTCTAACATGGGGAATCTCAGTCCCTAGAGGTCCAGGCAGCAGGTGCAGTGTATGTTGCAAAGTGCTCTCCTCTCGTTTAAGAGGCAGGATTGCGAGGTCTGCTGGGAGCCCTGACCAGCACTCCCTACTCCCCCACGCAGCACCTGGAGCGAGAGCAGGCTCTTGCAAAGCAGTTTGCAGAAATTCTGCACTTTACACTCCGATTTGATGAGCTCAAGGTAAGAATTTGTCATTTTTTAAGCACAAAGACTAACAAAAATAAGTCTATTTGATGAAGCAATTTGTGTTCTGCTCTAGAGTAGAGCATGGAGTAGACACACAATATGTACTATGCTTGGCTTGTTCCCATGACCTAGAGTGAGATTTAACTGGAAAGCAGATGAAATTCATTTTGGCTTTAGGCACTTGTTATATTTCAATTCATATTAATCATGTTTCTTCATCTGAATTTGACATATCTCTTGGGATAATACTGCAACTGCTTTTAGTGTGTGCACACCCATGGTCTAACTATTTTCTTGCTAATGTGCAAAGAACTAGGCTGAAATGATATCAATTTGCTGGTCTGATCCTTAGAGACCAAACTAGCACAGACATTTTTTCAACCTGCTAATTTCAAAGTCCTATTTAGGAGACTACTCCTGAGTTTGGTCTAAAAAATCTGAGAAATTAATTGGAAAGCTTTGTTCTGTACATCACTTCTCAATGTCACAGGCCTTTTTACTTCAGAAGGCTGAATACTGCTTGTTCTCAGTATTATGTTTTATGAAAACTTATTTTTCTTGAGTCACAATTTTTCTCTTTGACACAGTTCCTTTTCTTCCTTGTCTACATAGATGACAAATCCTGCTATACAGAATGACTTCAGCTACTACAGAAGAACTCTGAGCCGCATGAGGATTAACAATGTCCCAGTAGGTAGCCCTTGGATGAGATGAGATGTAATCTTGTGCTACCACCTATCTTTCCATGTACAGAACAGTTAAATTCTTTCTTCTTTCTGTTCTATAGGCAGAAGGAGAAAATGAAGTAAATAATGAGTTGGCAAACAGAATGTCTTTATTTTATGCTGAAGCAACACCAATGTTGAAAACCTTAAGTGATGCTACAACAAAGTTTGTGTCAGAGGTGAGAGTATAAATTTCTGGTTTGAATAGCATAAGTCAAAGCACTGCAGGATAAGACATAATTTTGAACACAGAATTCTTCTACTAGGCTTAGTCTGGCATCTAGGAATTAACCTTGGTTTTTGGTGCCTCAGGAAAACAAGTATCTTTCTTAGATGCCATGGAGGTTAGACTAAATTCTGCTGAGCCACCTTGTGGATGTGTTGCAGGAAGTTAATGGGTAGCACTTGAGGAAGGTGGGAGAGGTAAGTGTTCCCTGTGTTTTGGTGGTGTCTTAGAGCAGAAACTTCAGAAAATTGAAATGGAAACAGCTTGGTGCTCTGTACTTGAAACGGGGAATTGAATTGAAATGTAGTTTCTTTTTCTTCTTCCCAAGATGCTTCTGTTTCACTGTGTAAGGTCAAGTGTACTTTACTGTACATTGTTGTAGAAGAGGGGAAGAACCTGAACTGGAAAACTATCCCAATGTTTTGACACATTCCTATTTATCCTTAACTACCTAAATATTAGTGGTAAAATCCTGTCACTACAAGTATTGTGCTTTCCTTCTGATAACTGTAATGATTTTTGTCCTGCATGCAGAGTGCACACTACTTCTTAATAAAAAATCATTGTACATTGCACGATTAATACAAAGATACACTTGACTTTTAATATTTTTCCTAAGTTCTGCTTTACACTTGAAATACCATTTCTTTGAGGTGATTTCCTGCAACAATTTTAAGTCTTATTGTTGTAGCAGAGGCATACATTTGGCTATAGAAATATCTGTCTTTAAAGAGCAGGTTAGGTGATAGTTCTAAAACCTCCCAAAAGTCACAAATGGCTGTTGTTAGTGGTGTATGTGTTAGAGACTTGGCTCTTTAAGGCACTAATGTATACTGTTAACATTTTAGAAACACAGTGCAAGACTACTTGACTTACCATAGTTGTGTTGATGTTTTTAATTCCTCCATGTTGCCATGCCAGCAGATCACTGATTTAGGTTTTGTAGTAAGTTTCACAATAATTGAATTGGAAACTGTTTCTCTTCTTCTGCAGAATAAAAACTTACCAATAGAAAATACTACAGATTGCCTAAGCACCATGGCTAGTGTGTGCAGGGTCATGCTGGAAACCCCGTGAGTATAAATCAATCATCTCAGAATTTAAGAAATGACTTGTGGTGCATAAGGTGAAAGAAATATAATTGGGATAATTAGGAGCTAGGGTGTTGGTTTTTTTTTTTACCAACTTGGTTGTTTACCTTGATGTGAAACTAACATGTCTCATTTTGCTAGCCATGCAAATCATGTGGTCTGCTTTTCTGAACATATTAATATTTAAAAATAGAATGGCTGTAGAGGCTAGACAATTTCTTGGCACACTCTCTAAATGTTTTTCTCATGTATAATTCAGGAAAATGTAGTATTTGAGCATGATTGCCTAGGGCCTGCTGAAAGGGGGGCTCTGGGCAGTGCGTTGGATGGTTTCCCCCTTGGAAGTTGGCTTGGCTGATGGCTGTCACAAAATCACAGCGCCGCTGTCTGGGGAATTATCAGACAGCTTCTAGGCATGAAGGCAGCCTATTGTCTGCTCTAAATTCGGGAGTGTGAACAAAAAGTCAAACTAAACTTTGGGGGTTTATCTGTTTCTTCTGGCTTCTAAATAATTTTCCATTGGTAAAGTTACTCAGGCAGGAGGTATGTCTTATTTAAATAAGTTTCTGTCCAGATACCACAGTACATGTGTTTTGGAGCATAGGAAGAGTTCCAAATACCTATATTCTTACCCTTCTTGGGAATAGTCTGTCCTATTCAAGACAGTAGTTCAGCATTATTCATTGTTTGCTTTTTTCCCTTTTTTTTTCCTGGGTCAGAAGTGTGGGTTACATGTGTATTAGGGTGGCGGCGAAAAGGGTGGGAACCGTTGGAAGCAAAGTTACTACGTATTCAGCATTAATTTCTTTCTTCTGGGAGGGGTGGGGGGGAGAGGGGGAGAAGCTGACCAAACTGCAGTGGTGCAGCAGCAGGATGCCATTTTAATTCCAGAATCTTTGTTAATCTCCAGATAAACTCAAATTTGTAGGGTTGGTGTGTTTTGGGAATTTTGTTTTGGTTTGTTTGGGTTCTGTTGTGTTGTTTTTTTTTTTTTTTTCCTGAGGATTTGTAGTAGGATTTTTCTCCTTAATCATAGTTCAGGCATTACTATGTGCTCTTACCTTGTGTTTGGTAGAAAGTAATCTGTTTTTGAATTACAGTGAGTATAGAAGCAGGTTTACAAATGAGGAAACAGTATCATTCTGTCTGAGGGTAATGGTGGGTGTCATCATCCTCTATGACCACGTGCATCCGGTGGGCGCTTTTGCCAAAACTTCAAAAATTGATGTAAGTTTATTGTTACTAAGTAATCTTTGAAGTATTTAAATTGTGTGTACTCCTTTTCTGCCCTCCAGGTTCTAGTAGCAGATGTGTGCTTTGGATTGAAGCTAAAGGGATAGTGGTAGCTGCTGGCAAAGCATACACACAAGTAGTGAGAAGTACTATAGGCCTTCAGACACAAATAGTCATTGTTAGCTCATGAATTCTGTCTATTTTGATGGGATTCAGGTAGTTGCTTGTAATACTTGGTTGTGTTGAAATCTAACTTGTTCCTCACTGCCTGGGAAAAGCTAGGTTCATCATCCACCAGTCTTCAAGTCTGAGTTAATCTCTGCTGCTCTGCCAGTGTTTCCAGTGGACTATTAGCCCATTGTATTAACTAGAGTTTGTCATTATTCACTGGCTGAATGTAATAATTCTTAATGGGTTTATGATAAACAAAGATTTTTTTTTTGTTTATAGTTCCCTTTTTTTGAGATTGATAAAGCAGAGCCTGGCATCAAAGTCACGTTGTCTAAAGATAGGCAGATTTTGAAGTTGCTAAGCCATTCTGTCATTAGGAAAATGTAATACTGAAAGCTTCATTCCTTTCCAATATCAAGAAAATATCTTTACACTGCTACAACATTTAAATACTTTTTTTTCTCTGATTGTAAAACACTTGTGTTAACTTAAAAGGTATGATTTGCATGAAAAAAAACCTGTATAATTTTTTTAACTCCTAGATGAAAGGATGCATCAAAGTTCTTAAAGACCAGCCTCCTAACAGTGTAGAAGGTCTTCTAAATGCTCTCAGGTAATTTTATTCTTATATTTGAAATATCTTCATGTGAAGTTTCATAAGTTGTCCAGGGCATTTCCTTCAGCAATGAAGTATCCAGTCAGTATTAGAGGTAAAAGGTGAATGTGGTTATTGTGTGCTTCTCTTCCAGTGTGTCTTGAGACAGAGAAGCTGTTCATTCTCAGATAACTTTTTCTATACCTTAACTGCACGCAGGTTAAGACAGGCTCTGTAGAGGTTAGGTGTGACAGAGTAGATATTGCACCAGAACTTAAGACTGGTGACAAAGTGTAATGCATTCTAAAAGCTAACTAGAAGTTATCGGTGATCACATCTACTGACTGAACTAGTGAACAAGCAAACGAGCAGCTCGAGTGTGCACAATGTCACTTGGGCCAGCTTGCCAAAGAGATGGTGGGAATAGTTTGCATTGGTTATATCCTCAGCTGTGTGCAGTTTGACCATGGCTTAATGATTTTATTTATTAGTAGTAGCATATAAGAGTAGTTTCATGTGATTGTTTTGTGGATAGCTTCAGGTGTGTAAGGGCAGGTAGTTTTCTGGAATGTAACGAGAAATTGTTCCTCTTTCACAAAGCATAGGGAGGTAATTAAGGCAAGAGTCTCAGTGGCTTTGCTGTAGTGAAACAAAACAAGAAATCACAAAAATTGGAGAAGACAAATTAATAGTTCTGTCTAGAACTAAAAACTGCTAACTGGTCTCATAGAGGTGTATCTGTAGTCTGCAGCGTGTTCTTTGTGTGGATGTCCAGCATCAGAGGAGAGTCACAAGAGGTGCCAAAATGTGATAAGCAGAGGAATAGCTATGGCCTTGTCCTAACTTGGAAGAGGATGGTATTGCTTTGGTAACAGTGAACAGTGCCTGCCTATTGTTATTTAGGCACTCACTTTGAAATGGGGAAGCTTTAGTTTGTCTCGCCTCAAAGTGTGCAGTTGTACTTTCTTTTCTTACCTGTAGTGAAACTGCTTTGATTTCATTGGGCCTCCTTTTTTTTATCCCCTCTTAAGATGTGGTAAGAAGTGAAATAATGTGGTTTCACTTGCAAAGTTTTTACAGATTATTAGCTAAAGAAAAAACATTAAAATCTGGACTTAATTTGAGACTTCATGTGAGTATTTCCATGCTGGAAGAATTTTGTTGCTCATCTCTGAACCTCCTGTATGTGATCAGTCTTTGACATGGTGACCACTAGAAACACAAGCTTCCAGAGGGAAAATGCTGCTATTAGCATTTTTTTCTGACTAATTTATTGTGATTGCAGCTGCACATGAACACTGATCTTTACTGGTACCTCATTTTTCCCCATAATGGTTGACACAAAGTGCAGTTCAGGTTCTCTGTGGTGCATTACTTTGTGGTTAGTACTGAAAGCTCAGTCTGTGCTGCCATGCTGACCTTTCACCCCAGCAACACAGCGCATGCAAACGTACTTTAGCAGTCCTGGCTTCAGACATTTGATTACTCTTTTGGGTGGGATATTTAAATCTTCTTTTAAATCACATTTGGAGTTGTTAGGAAGAGGTGCAGAGGTGAGCTGCTGTGTGCGTGTGTGGTGAAAGCCTATTCGGGATGTCGTGAGAAATTAAGTCCAAATCTGAAGTCTTTGATTCTGAAGGAGTGTTAAGTTCTTCTATTTCTCAAGAGATAGATAATGTGTCTTAAAAGCAAATGGAAGCTGGTATGAATTTTGGAGGGAGATCAGCTGTTTATAATTTGAAATTCATGTAAGTACTGTAATCATCTTCAGCTTTTTCACATGGGCAGAATACCAAGTGCAATAACTTTTCAGGGTTTTAGAAGACCTTAGACCTCTCTTTTGTGGAAAGTGGAAATTACCAAAAAGTGCTGAAATCTGTTTTGATGTTCCAAAACAAAAAATCGTTGTATATTCATCAAATGAACAACTAAAATAGTATTGTGGTTGTGGATAGCAATAAAAAATGCTAATTTAACATATTAAGTTTAAATTACAGAATAAGTTTTTATTTCTAGATTACAATTAGGGCAAGATCAGAGAAATGAACCATACAAGGAAGCGAGCATTGAGGATATATAGTACTTGGTTTTAAAATAAGAGATGAGAAAGCTTTTTTTGTAGTGATTTAAAAAAGTGGTAATGTTCTGGAGAATTTTGAAGGGAGAAGGAGCTGTACTAAATACATGTATACTTTTTAGTTTTAGCAGCACAGTTACTTCACTAAGTGGGAAATTAGGTTGAAAAGCCATTAAATCCATTCTCATTGAGGGATCTTAGAAAGGTTTGGTCACTGGGAGTTTTGAAGAAAAAAATTCTGAAGGTGTGTTTGATTTGAAGACACATCCTATGGACAGACCTCAGAGTTAGTCTCATAAATAATGACTTCTCACAAGTGGTAACATGCATTTACCATGAAGTGGCCTGTGAGCACGAAAGCAAGCATCCAGCTGGGGCTTATTTGTAACACCCTTTGTGCAAGGCTGTTGGGTGATAGTTCTGACTGACAGTAGAACTTTCTGCTCAGAATGTCTGATTTCTGCACTTTGTAACTATGGAATGGGTGATGCTCTGTAGCTGAGGGTTTTATTTTACACTGGTACAGTCAGGCTGAGCCATAAACAAAGAAATTGCTTCTTTATTAAGCCAAAGTGAGGTAGCATCTGTGCTCTTCTTAACTTGATTTTTATTTCTATGTTTAGGTACACAACAAAGCATTTGAATGATGAGACTACCTCCAAGCAAATTAAATCCATGTTGCAATAACAGTTACCTGGAACTCGCACCTGCTGTAGACAGTATTCTGCAATGACTGAGATGCACAGATTTTTTTTTTAGTGATTGCAACTACTATCTTGTTCATTCTTGCTTTTTATTTTCTCTCTTCCTGTTTACTCTTTTTTTTTTTTTTTAATCACTTTCTTGTTCTTAAGTAAGCTCAGACTTCTTTTCTGTGCCAAATCAATGAAAATTATCAGTTCTGGAAAGTATTTCTACTTTTCAGAATAGCCATCCTAAGTGGCAGCTAATTATGCGTTGCATTTGGATTTCTCTGTACTGGGGAAAGATTTGTGACTTGAACTAAATATTTTTAAACTTGTGGTTTTTTTCTTTTTTTGAAAAACTAATATTTAATATTGCTTCTTCTGCATGGCAAGACTGCCTACTTCTGCTATTTAAAAATCCCTTGATGACTTCATTTTCTATTGCAGCTTATTTTCATGTGCAACCATGAGGAAACTAAAAGCAGATTTGTTTAAATTAACTGTGTTTGTACAAAATGGTACCCAACACAAAGGTTTTTTTAAATGAGTAAAAACTGTTTTGTTTAAAAGTTACGTTTGCGTTTTGACTCATTTTTGTAAGGATGTATGTTGTATGTTTAACCTTTAATAACTAACGTTCAGCTGTGGTGTGTGCGTAGCAAAATTACGTATGCATGTTCATGTCAAATGATTGGCTGTGGATAAGATAATAAAATCAGCTTTCATTTTTCTAAGTGTGGTTTGATTTACCAGTATTTTGAGTGAGATGTCTTCGTGCTCTTTGGATTTTTACAAAAAAATAAATTTATAAATTTTATATAGTGAAAACTCTGCTGTTTCATTACCAGTGACCACTGGTCTCATGCACTGAGTCAAGCCTGGTGTGTTTCAGGGTCTTTGCTCTTCCCTCTGTGCTGCTTCCCTGTCCCCAAAAATATTACTCACATGGGGCTTGGGGGAAAGAACTTGTCCAGTCCACACAGAACTTGGTGGACATTGCTGAAGATCCTGCACATTGGCTCCCCGTGTTGACATCTCAGTGCAGTCATCAGAAATCGCGTTCCATCCTAGGGCTGCCAGCCAGGCTCTGTCCATACCAGTGCTGGGGAGGTCAACATCCCTTGCTCTATATACCAGTGTATACTCTTGTGGATTGAGATATTCTGGACCATGTGTGAAATCTGAATCATCTTAGCATACTAAATAATGTTTCCAGTTTAGCATTTTTTTGAAACAAGTACTAAGCTTTGCTAGGTCAGTGAAGAGAAATAAAGCTTTTTTTGATGAGGGGAAGAATTGAAAGGAGAAAAGAATTGAGCATTACCAGCAAGAACATTGCTGGGAAGTGGCACGTTTTGCATCGATGGGCAAACGCTGGTGCACCTCGTGTGTGTGGTGCTGTTGTGATTACGCCTGAAGTGAGTTGTCAGTGTCCTGGGAAGGAGATTTGAAACCTGCAGGCATGTGTGAACAATCCAAGCTTTATTTGCTGGACAAATAGTATTTTGTAACTTTATGTGGCATGCTAGGTCCAAATGTAATATACCAGTGTGACCATGTTGGATTTCCTGTGGACACCTGCTGCACCTTCAGGAAAGATTCTCTTTTTTTTTTTTTCCTTTTTTTTTTGGTGTTTTTGGAAAGAGATCTGCAAAAAAAAAAAGTCTACATCAT
This sequence comes from Merops nubicus, assembly GCF_000691845.1. Lineage (NCBI taxonomy): Eukaryota > Metazoa > Chordata > Aves > Coraciiformes > Meropidae > Merops > Merops nubicus. The sequence goes on along the minus strand of NW_008612995.1, from coordinate 38,547 downwards.
GACGCCTGAGAGAGCCTGAAGGAGGTACAAGTGTGTATTGATGGTACCTGTACATCTTTCTCCACTAGCCAAGGTAAGAGATTTTTTTTCTTTTTTGCCATTGATGCTCAGCAGAGGCTCTTGATACAGGGAGAGAAAACCATGTGCTGTGCTGGCTAACAGGAATGAAATAATCTTGCTTTGACATGATCCTGCTCCCTGGTCCTTTTGGCAGCATCACAGCTGAATCCAGCTGAGAAAAGGCAAAATGATTTATTGTGGAGTGCAGGTTTTTTTAAAGGAAAAAAAAAAAATCTTTCCCAGAATTGTATGAATGTGACAAAGTGTATACTAGAAAGGCAACCTTTCTGCCTGTGACTGAAGGGGTGACTGTCCTCCTGGTTCATTACACCTAGGAGGAAAAGAAGTAACTTCATAGCAACCTTGTTACTGCGACTTCAATTATCTAATCCTCACGGGAGGAGTAGATCTACTCCTGACCAGAGTTGTGGTTTTTTTTTTTTTTGAAGTAAAGCTTTCTAAAAGAAATCTAACTTACAGAAAAAGGATTTTAAGCACAACTTGGGTATTTGATGGTTTTTATTTCCCATCTCATTAGAAAACACTTGAAACAGTGAATTATGGAAGAACCAGCCATATATAGCAGATTTCTTTGTCTGCCTCAATGGCTACTGACTAAAACAGCACAGAATTTCTTCAGTCGACTGTTTTGGACAGCTCTTCCTTTCTGCTGCCCTCCAATATCTCTGCTTTTAAACACTGTTGTTCTTGTGGTCTGAGAATAATTGGAGCTTTCCTTTTTTTTTTTCCCCTCCGGCATTTGTGTCCTGCAGTTTCTCTGTATGCAGCTGGGAAAGGAGATTAGAGCTGGCATGCCTTTGAGTTGGCTGGCCCACAACTCCACAAGCTTCCCTCCTCATGAGCTTTCTAAGAGAAGAAAACAGGCCTTCCAGTGGATCAGGCATCAGCTGCTCAGGTTCTTGAACTGGAACTGCTCCATGTTCGCTGCTCAAGCTCCGGTGCTTGCTCCTTGCAAACCACTCTTTAATCGCTTCCATCTCTCTGCTTTAATTCTTCTGTTATCTGTGGTAGTGGACAGAAGAGCTGCTGGCAGGCTCAGCACTAAGTATTGGCCACTAAATGGCTTTTATGTAAGTTTTGGGGAGAAGTTGCTCACTTTGGCACCACCCTGGTGTATGTGATAGCCTAGTGTCTTGGGGTGCTGGGCTGGGAGGCACTTGCTAGTTTAAATACTTTGCTCAAATTTTCCACCCTCCCTTGGCTGTGAGCTGGCATAACCACCTTGTACCTGTTGTGGGTGGAAGGCCCTCTCCTTGTGACACTGTCTTTGGGTGTAAATGCTACTGCTGCTTTCTTAGGGGCCTCAAATTCCAGGCATTGGCATGTCTTTGGGGGAAGTGAGTCCACAGGGGCTCGTTTGAGTCAAAGACCAAGGTTGATGCTTGTCACCACTTGCAGACAGTAAAGTGGCTGCACAGCTTTCCTCATGATCACAGGGCTAATGGTGTGTGCTGCCCCACAAGCTCTGGACTTTTATCTGCAGTTCTTTAGTACCAACCTGCTTATATGATACTGATTTGGTTCTTAAAATTTCATGTGAAAAGTACACAAATTATGGGTATGTTTCCCTGAAAAATTATCCTTTCCTGATTGTGTCTTTATAAACCCCATCAGGATTTGACTTTGCCAGGAATGCTGCTTATTTCCCAGGAGTTTCATCATGGCTGGAGCAGATCTGGAGAGAGAGATCCTGGAATGGCTTGTTGCAAGTGGACTGGAAGCATTCTTGGGCAAACAGTTCATTCTGGATGCACCTTCCTCTGGCTGCTTTCTCCCGGCTCACAAAGCCAACACCAGGGTGTTCTGCAGCAGGAGAACTGGTGGCTCTTCAGGCTGTTGCTTCACTGGATGGATGCTCATCCTCCTTTGCTTCAGGTTTTTTAAACTTAGTAGTGTCTTTCTGTCCCCAGACAAACAAGTCCTACTTGAGGCAGGAGGCATCCTTGATGTCCTTTCTGACTGTGTTGATGGGGTTACTTGTGACTCAAAATTCTCTTAAACGCCTGTTTGTGAAGCAGATTCTTTGATAAAAGTAGAGAAGTAGTTCTGAATTGCCAGACTGTTTGCTCTTATGCTTCCTTTTGGTGTTTTTCTGTGGCCCAAGTGAAGTTTTTTCACTTGTTCTCCCAAGTCTGGTGTAATGTCTGCTGGCCAATCAATAGCAGCAGCTCTTCGTCCGGGGCAGTGAAGCAAGGACTAAAGCAATCCCAGCATAAAGTTGATGCTATCCATTTGCATATAGATTTTGTAATGAATTGCTGTCACATGGGATATTTAAAAACAGGATCGTTCCATCCTCCTCGGTGCCCTGGATCTGGGGCAGTGCTTTGCTTCATCCTCCTTCAGTCCTAATGGTCCTTTCAGGTTGGTCTCATCCTTCTGTTTAATGACTGTGATGATACAAGGGTGTCTGGGCAGGCTAATCACCTCAGTTAGAGGTATAAGAAGGGCTGTGCCTGGTGAGCACATCTGGCCAGGTGTATTCTGACTCCATCCATTGAATCTGAGCCATGTTCTGGTCCCTTTTTGTCATAGCTGGAGTAGTGTGTAGCGGGTGTTTGTGGGTTAGATGGGGTGGAAGTGAAGTCATCTTGCTTCTGCAGGGATCTTACAGGTTACAATACTTGGGCAAGGGGTATAATAAAGCTTTCCAAGTGCTGTGATTAGTTCATCAGCAAGTCCTTGAGTGCATGGTAGGCTGGTACATGGTTACATGAACTTGGTGTGCTATGAACATGCTTACTAAGGTTGCCTTTGTGTGAGGATAGTCTTGGAGCTCCTGGGGCCACACTTAATTTCAGCCTTTCTTTTGGCTGCCCTGCTCAGTCATGTCTGTGTTTCACAGTTACAGCTTCACACAAGACCATTGTCCTTTTGAAAAGCATTCATCTAAAATATAAGGGAACACTTTGGTGCTGTCTGTCACCTTCAGTGTGCTGCTGTGGTTGTTAGGACTGACTGAGAACACATCCTAGGCTGGCTCCTGGCACCTTAGTTTGTACAACAGGAGTTGGAAAAGATCAGGAAGTGTATTTGTCCTCTCCTCTGTAGCAGTCTGCGACACCCTGCAGGCTCCTGCTCTGGGGACCTGCGTTCCCTGCTCATGCTTGAGCTTTATGCAGAAGCCAACACATTGCTGCAGGGGTCAGAGGTATCTGGCAAATGAGGTAAGGAGTTACAGGCACTGGTGACTGTGGTGAAGTGGAACACTGGAGAGCTGTGTCCTCTCCTGGCTCCTGTTGTGTGTTTCCTCATTAGTGATGGTAAATCCCTTTGACCTCAAAGTCTCCAGAGGTGTCTCTGTGTTATCTCCTTCCCTTTCCATCCAGGACGTTTTGCTGATGGCCCATCTGCAGAAGGTTGGAAAGCTCCTGCTGCAGGTGACACATAAAGGACAGCTTTGTGGCTTTGATTATTGCTGGTGAAAAAGTAGACCATGAACTGATGGAGGCAGAGAAAAGGTGGCTTCTATAGTCATAGCAGTCTAAGAAAATCCCAAGTGAGAGCTGGCCTGGCGAGAGCATGTATCTGGCTGGATCTGTGGCCCATCTTTCCCTTGGATGCAGGCAAGGAAGAAACCAAGCTGCTTATTGTGTCCTGGCTCCCTGTGTTCCTGCATTGCACGGTTTCACATACGCCATTGTGTCAAAGTGATGCCTCAACACCGGCCCAGTGAGTGGCCAGTGTCCAAGCTTGGGAAAGGAGGGTAAGCACCCATCCAGCTCATCCCGTGCAGCTGGAAACATGCCCATCATGTGAAGGGGCCCATGAGACACATCCGACTGCAGGGTGGAGGGACATGCTGCAGTGTGCAAGCGATGGCCCCGCAGCCAGCTCTGTGACCGCTGGTCGGCACTGGTGTAACCAGAACCAGTGTGGGAGTGGGCTTGCTGAAAGGCTTCAGCTCAACTAAGGTAGAAGTCTTACCTGTGCCTTTTCCTGGCTTTTAAGCAACTGCCTTTAGCATCTTTAGCATCCTGGCTGTTGTTTTTCAGGTGATACACTCCGCGTTCATCACTCTGTGTCTTGGAAGCGGCTTGTGGTGCCTGGGAGCAAACAGCCACTGGAGACCTGGGCCAGAGGTGCCTCGTGTGGGTCTGCCAGCCGGCCACTGGCGTCCTGGCTGGAGGAACGGTGACCTCGTGCCTTGGGAAGGAGAGCTGGCTGGTATCACAAGGAGTTTCCTGACACATCTCTTACACTAACACCAACATCTCGCAAGTGGAGGAGGGAGGCTCATGGGAGACCTTTTGGCTAGACTGAATTAAAGGTCGAGAGGAGGTGTCTGTTAGGAGATGTTGCTGTACTGAAAGGTCTTTCCTGTCTTGAACTGAAGTTTGCACTGAAATTATAAGTTCCTGTGTATACAGTTTGAGGTGTCAAAACTCAGAAGCTGGGAGACACTGGATGAAACCATCATCTGTGGAGCGTCGCTAGTAACTAAAAATGTAACTTTGGCCAGAGTTGCAGAAAATTTTTTCTTTTGTATTGATTTCATAAACCAGAAAATGCTCCCAGCAAAGCTGTTGCATGGCAGGAAAGAGGAATGGGCTGTCCTGAAGATGGCAGTGGTGCTCTGCTCAAACCTGTACTGGCTGAATGCCACTGTTCTTTGAGAGCGACTGTCCCACCCACAAACTCTCCCTTCTATAAATTACTGCAATATTACTTTTCCCTTCAAAGACTCGGTGATCCATTGCTCTCTTTATTTCTCCCCTCATTTCAACACATTAACACAACTTGCTTCATGCTCTGGCTTTGCAAATGAGGAACAATTGATGCCGTGGTGTAATTGCATGTCTGCTCCCAAGGAGGGAACTCGTTTAAAAAACAAACGACCCCAGACCCTGAAGTTGTGCCTCTGCTCATCTGCAAGTCTCTGAAGAATTCTGAAATACGCTGTTAATCAAAAGCTAATTAAACATTTTAATTAGTTTTTGCGGGGTGGGATTGGTTATGGAAGGTGCTGCCTAGGTCTTTATAGGAAGCTCTTGCTCTAGGGAGCAGAGTAGGGAGGGACAGAGCAGAAGAGTTTCAGTCAGTCGCTTTGTTGAAGGGCCTTCAGCCTCAAAGGCACTGTCATCTTCATCATCTGTCCCCTGTCCCCTCTAGCAGAGAGAGCTGTCTCTCACCAGCGAGGCCTTGGGCATGGTGCTGTCTGCAGGGGCAGCATCAGCTGCTTCCAACCAGCCAAGTGGCTGCTCCACGCTCAGCAAACTGGCCCCTTCCCACGCCTTGGACTCGCATCCACTCCCCGGGTCTGAACCCCGCTCTGCAGCCCCCCGGGGCAGAGATGGCTCGACTGAGGCTTGGGTCTGGAATCCCTTGGAAGAGCTCTGATGGGAGAGCAAGCCCACCCCATCTGCACTGTCTGGAGTGTGGGGGAGCTGGAGATCAGACCATGGGAAATTTCTGTGGTCTGAACCTAGATCAGCATTTCCAGCCATTGCTGTGTAGAGTGCTCTGTGAACTTCTGTGTGTATTATCTGTCTTTTAAATAGCCCCCTGTAAATGCTGTACGTTTACAATAAAACCTCTGTTGCAGGTAAGGGAGGAGCTGATACTAAGCACTGCAATGATTCCTTCAGTCTGCTGCATCTCACCCCCACCCCTGGCCTGAGACTTGGGCTGCATTCTTTCCCAAAACTGTTTTGGAGGGATTTGGGGAGTTTTGTTTGGATTTTTTTAAATAATGTCAATAACAAATGCAGCTTGAGACTGCATCCAGTGCAGAGAAGTTTCTGGGGTCTGATTAGCCTGAGGTTAGGAATGTCCCACACTCGATTTCTCTTGCAAAGGCAGAGTTTGGCTCCGAATCCTCGATGCGTTTTTGGGTCTGAGCGAGCACCCGAGGGCTGCGCCGAGCCGCCCCGGGAGCAGCCCGAGGGGCTGTGTAAGCACATCGGAATTCGGTCAGTCTGCGCCGCTTCCTCTTGGGCCAAGTGTGGGAGATGGAGGAGGGCTGAGTGCCGGGCGGGGGCTGGGGGCGTGGGAGGGCTGGCAGGCGTGCTGGGCGCTGCTTCAGGTGCAGCCTGCTGCTTTCACAGAGCAAGCCATGGGAGAGCTTGGGAGCCAAAATGATGTCTGTGTCACTGAGGTGCTCGTGAGATTTGAAGCACCCTTTGAAAGCTGATCTTTGTGCCAGGATCGTGTGTATGGTGACAGGCATGAGGTGGACTCTACATGGGGAAAGCAGACAAACATGAATTGCAGGAATTTCTGGGGATAATTAATCAAATTGCTCTTTAGGAGTGATTCAGCCACTCAACAGTCCTGTTGCCTCTTCTAACCAACAGCCTCTTGTCAGAGATGCCTGTTTATCAGCAGGCAAACAGCATCAGTGCTCACTGAACCTCAGGTTTCAAGCACAGGCTTTGGATTCAAGCCAGGAGAAAGGGCTGGTAACTCCTCAGTAGCATCACTGGAAGATAATCACCTATCAGGACTCAGAGCAAATGCTGCTTCCCACCCCATCAGTGTCTATTAGCACTGCTGACTGTTAGGTGCCATCTCACTGAGCAGAAGTGTTCCAGGAAAATGCATGAAAATCACTTAGATTCTTTTGTAAAGGGGTTCCCAGAGTGAACAGCAATGGGAAATGGACTGCTTAGGGTTGGTGTTGCTAAACTTGCTAAGTCCCACAGGAATCAACCTCCTCCCACCTTCTTTTGATGCCTGCGTGCAGCCACTAGAGAAACTCCTCGAATGGGCTCAGCCCTGGTGCAGGCGTTGCAATGATTGCAAATCGTGTTGCACAGCCTGTACCAAAGACAGACCATTGTCCCTAGCACGTGGGCTTTTGAGGGGATGTGCACAGCCCCAGCTGGCTCACCTCGCTGGTGTGGAGGTAGCTGCACTTCGTGGGGACGTCACGGCAAACAGCGTGTTTGCTGGTGCTGCCACTGCATCCCCTCTCCTGGTGCCCGTGGCACTGACTCGTCTGGCTTGGAGTGTTGGTGCTTTCAGTGCTTTGACTGACTCCATGGGCTTAGCACATCCCAGAGAAACCTGTCCACTCCTCTTGTCCTCTGGTTCAGCCATGGCCCATCAGGGCCCCAGAAGAAGCCCAGAGAGGCACATAGACAGGGCATCCCTGGCGAGGCTCACCTGCTCCTGTATCAGCGCTGGCTGACCCAGGTGGCTGGGCCACTTCTGTCCCTCCTCCCTGCAGACAGAACAGACTCGCCCGTGGTGGGACTCTGGCTGTGGGGTAAGCCTGGCACAGCCTGCAGCACGGGGGTTGCTCTCGCTGGGACAGAGCACTGCTGTGCCAGCTGCCCCAGCACATCTGCTCTGTGCCCTGCCCTGGGCGCTGCCTTCCCACTGCAGTCCCTGTTCCACACCTTCTCCAGGGGGCTGGTGGGCCTGAGCCCCTACCTAGCCCATAATCACTAGGTGTCGGGGACAGAAATTTGGGGTTGGCCATTGAATTCCTTTGGTTACCTGCTAGCTGGTGGAAAGAGAAGTCAAAGAGGCTGCACATAATAATGAAAGTTTTGGTGAATTGAATAGATCATATTGTATGTCAGTAAGTACTATGGGCTTTACTAATTTTCCTTAGACAGTTTTTCTCTGAAAGTGTATGAGCTTGGGTCTCCTGTGGTGGGGAGCTGTCTCCTCGTTCTAGCTTTCTCATATGCTATAAAAGCACTTCAAAATAGTTTCCAGTATCCAATTTGTCTAGTGCTAATATATACATAATGTATATATTATATAATAAACCCCAGCTGTTTGTAATGAAGAAACTATTAATTGCAACTCCTGGGGGGGG
>NW_008612995.1:612-30664 GCF_000691845.1 Merops nubicus | reverse complement strand
AACGGCTGGGGGGGGGGGGGGGGGACGTAGCTATGATAATGGTTGCTTGTAACAAAACATCTGATTTTATATAATAATATGTTTCTATAATTTCTGTAGAAAATTAAATGTTTGTAGCAAACAAAGTATAAGTTACAATGATTTTCTAGGAATTTAGGAGCTGCTAAGCTCACTCAGACCGACGAGCCTTCTAGCCCAGGATTTTGACAATGACCAGAACAGGGTGGACCGAGGGTGTTCTGAGAAACCCCGCAACAAGCAGTTAGTTATCCCTTATCTCAGAAAAGTTTCCATTCCTCCCCTTGCATCTGTAATTAGAGGTTAGCTAATGCCTCAAATCATGAGAGTTTACATCTTTCCTGAGACTTCGTTTCAAAAATAACTTTAAATATTTACTGCTGTAACTCTGGTCATGCTCGTTACTCATCGAAATGTCTACTCATGGTTGGAGTCTTGCCAACGTTTTGTTATCTTTCAGCTTCATCCCATTTTCCTGCTGCATGACGATCTAAGGATGGGTGAGAGCAGTGATCTGTAGAATGACCGAATAAAGATTGGTAAGAGTTTGGGGAAATCACCAGAATGCAAAGTAATTTTCCTATATATAGTTTTTCTGTTTCATGTAACTTACTGTAGCAGGAGCTAAAAAGCACATCTACAGGCTTTGACATCACATTGTGGGTTCATTTTCTGCCCTGATAACTCTGTGTTGATGGCAATCCCAAGGTGTGGTGGACAGACCCGCACCCTCCTGACGGGATCTGTGATTTGCAGCTGACTTAGAACCATCTCAGGTGCTAGGATCCAAGACCTCAGCTGGATTGGCCCCCTCCTCATCCTTTTGATGCCCTAAGGGAAGGGCTCAAGGAGAGACCTGCAAGTATTGGCCCTCAGGAAGCAGACAAGAGGGTCATTGATGACTCAAGCACAGAGGTATTTGATGACATGATATTTTGGAGAACCTGGTCCCAATGTGCTGGGGGACTCGTGCCATCTGTGGCCCTGCTGGCTGACTTTGCTGTGTCTGGCATAGAGAAGCAGAGTCAGACATGGAGGTGGGTTTTGTGGAGATGCACAGTGGGCTGGACACATCCTGTGTGCCAGGGGATGTGGGATTTAGCTGCACGCATGCATCCAGCAGTTGCTGTTCTGGTAGATGAACAGCCAAATGTCATACTTGCTCATAGTACCAAAAAAGCCCGTGCCTCTGTCTGTTTTCCTGTGAGCCGTAGGCTGTGGCACTACGTAACAGGTATCTGAGAGGAGCCTCGTTAAAAGATCAAGGTATGACCGAGCTTTTCTGAGACACCTTGTTCCCTCTGGGGTTAGCCTTGTGGGGTCCAAACGGGTCTCTCTGCCAGACCTGCTGTTACGTGGATGAAAGCAAGGCACGGGGGAAATGAAGCAGGGCTCTGGTGGGGTGATAACCTCATCACAGACTCCCTGTTTGGAGCTGGTGATGGATGAGATCCTCCTGACAAACTATCTGCCGTGATATTATCAGGATGGATCTCCATGTTAAAAGCTGTTTTGATGTAGTGGAGTTTGGTTTCCTTCTCACTGCTATCACAGTGATAAGACAGGGATGTTTAGCTGGGATAAATACTCTGCTGTATTCCACAGCCTGCCTAATTTTTTCACCTCATTAGTATTAATAGAAGTCATTATTATAAATGTATTATTTTTTTTTTTCAGGAGGGAGTTGTGAAATTGGCAGTTCAGGGGCTCTCTTGCAAGAGGGAGACAGCTTCTTCCCAGGCTGAGTGCATATTTAATCTTGGATCTTTCTTTTTCCATATTCCTCCATGGTCAAAGCTGCTGAATAGAAGGGAAAACAAATTTAGTCTGACTTTGAAAGTTCATTGAATATTCAGCAAATAGTTTGTTCACTGGGGAAGAAACTTTGCTAGAAAAATTCATGGGCACTTTTTAGTGTTGATAGGCAGGGCTACAGAAAGCAGAGCATCTTTCAAAAAATCTGCTAACAATACGGGTGTGTTTATTTGTATTTAAGTACAATGAAGCTTTCTCAGAACCTTTGATTTACAGACAGATCCCTCATAGTGCTAGGAACTGTGGAAAGAAATAAGAATTGCTGCTCTGGTGGGCAGAACAATGTGATTGGTGATTACATGTTGGGATGAAACATGGCATGGGAGAGACAAATGGACTAGAAGAACTGGCCAGTCATAAAATGAAAATTTTCAGAAAAGACAATATCCTAATTCACCTAGATGTTGTCTTCTGGGCACATGTTCATGGTCCCCAGGTTAAATAGGCATTGTGGCATGATTTAAAGCAGGGCAATGTAGCCATGTCGCAAATTTTGATGGGAAGTTTACCAAAAAGTGAGAAAAAGCTCTGTGACTCGGAACAGGCGAGTCTGACACTCCTCAGAGGCGAGCAGCTATCTACTGGGTGCCTTGTGACCCCTTGGACTGCCTCTTCAAAGGCCTTGAAGGTAAAGGCAGACACCTCAGGCTGGCACTGAAGGGGATGCTCAAGAGCCTATTCAGGGTGTTGTTTTAATCCCATCTTAACCATTGCTTAAGATCAGACTCGTTCCTCAGGTTTGGGTTATTTTTCTAGCAGGCAGTTTATCTGCAGGAGCCGATAGCTCTGTGCTCTCCTCCTTCAGCTGCAGCTGATTCAGATCCTATTAGTGTCTCCGACTGCCTGAAATTGCTCTTTGCTGGATTCATTGTCTGGTGCTTTCCTGCAGGCAGGCGTAGGGGCTGATGCAGCTGAAGTACAAGGCTTTGGCCTCTGTCCCCAGTGTTCCTGACAGAGAGGCTGAGGTAGCACATAAACCCATCCTCATGCATTTAGATGTCTTCATCAGCAGAGAGCACCGTTTGGGAAAGAGACATTTAAAAATCTCTTTGTTGGGTTTATAGGTTCTTTAAAGCCACTTAGTCATTTGATAGCAGGTTAAAATTAGTCCATACAAGATAAGGCATCAACACAGCCTTTTCCCAAAGCTCCTTATTAGCATTGATTTTTCACTCAGAAGAAGAAGCAAGTAGTGGAAGATTAAATTAATGATGCTGCGGTCTGTATGGTTTGCCTGGAAATGCCTGGCATCTTGTGCAGGGACCTTGTCACCTGCCTTTCCTTGACACAAAACTGAAGATTCTGCAAAAAGAACACACAAAAAAAATCATTCCCATTTTTAGGGTGTTATTCTGAACAGGATGAAACCCATTTTTCCCCTCTGTCTTTCGTGTCACTAATAATCAATGGTTGACACGACATGACCCTCGTTATTCAGAACTTCAGTTAGATAATTTCCTGGTTGCTGTGGTCTGTGAATTCATGAGTGTACTTAGAAATAGCACATTGATTCTTCCAGAAAAATCCAGTAAGAATTTTTTTTTTTTTTTTTTTTTTTTTTGAATAACCACGTGTGAGGGAATACTTTGCAAAATGCTTGTAAAAATTCCTTCCCAGGCCTCGTGTCTCACTGCTTGGCAATTGAAGACCAAAGGGCTGATGCGACATCTGTTGGAATTATGGGACTCTTTCCCCTGGCATCAGTGGGCACTGAAGTGATGTGACAGGAGGGGGTAGCCTGGCTGAGGCTGGAGCATGCCCTGTACTCCTTGTTCTCTCAGGTAGACAAGGATCCCCCCCCTGCAGTATATGCTGGAAGGAATTAATTGATAAAGAGATGAAGATAAAAGGGTCTAGAGGATAAGAAGCTCCTCCAAGCACCTTAATTTCTGGGAAGTCTTTTTGTCTTGGCTAGTTAGACCTACCCTGAATGATGCTGAAGCAGGAGTCTCGTCAAAGCTCTCTTGATAAAGAGTGAAAAGAGACACATGTGTGTCCAGCTTGATTTATCCTCCCCTAACATAATGAGATAGATAAGATTAACATCTTTCTCTCTCCTTGTGCCTACAGGGAGAACCTAGGTGCCCACGTTTATTTCTTAGATAAATCAAGATGTGTCAGGTCAGTCTTGGTTTTTATTGCTGCCTTTTTCTGAAGGGCTACACCAGTACAGGCATATGGTACGTACTCATGGCATGGACACTTGTGTTGTAGGGTGTCTGCAAGCCCAAGGAGGTCACAAAATGCTGGCACAAAGATATCCAGACATTTTCCATTTTCTATTTTCCTACTTTGGAAGTAGCAAGGACTCAATAGCCTGAAGTCGGTGTACCAGTGATGTGAGGGGATTGGATCATAGAACTTTTTCTCAGAAAAATCTGCACACAGGCTGTTTTTGCACCAGTAAGATCACCAAACCTGCACTCTTGTGCAAAGCTGCAATTGTACCTTCTTAAATGAGAAACAGTGATGAGAAAAAATGAATCACGAGCCTTGTCTGAGAGTTGACTGGTCACCAGGGTTCTCCTTAGACATTGTCAAATACTTGTTAAATGAAAAGTTGTGGTTTTGGTTTGTTTGTTTTTCCTTGAAGCATTTTCAGATCTTTGCAGCCCATCACTGGCTGGTCCATACCTTACAGGCTGCAAGAACTGACATGGAGGTGACTTCTCTGAAGGAGCAAGCATGAAGGTGAATGTGGAGGGGCCACAGTACGGAGTCAACCCTGTTTATTAGCTGTTAATGGGGCAATGGTGTGCTAAGCCAAATGGAGTGATGCCCTCTCTGGAGGGAAAGGACAGCAGCTAAGGAGAATTAAAAGGAAGGAGGGACTGGAAGTAATGTCTGCATCTCCCCATTTACTTATTTATTTTTGCTTTCAGGCTCTCCCTTAGAAGGATTATGCAAGTTTCCAAGCCCAAATTTTGCCTTATGGGAAAAACTGTGTTCTAAGTGTTATTTCTTGGGATGCTAACATCTGGGGGGCCTTGAGGAATATATGCCCCTCTGTCTCTACAGCTTCATTAGCCACCCAAAACCATGTGTTTGAGCACTGCAGGAACATCATGTCATCGAAGCTGCAGCAGCCAGTTACTTTATCCTGTTTGATGCCATCGTTTAATAAATCAGAAGACAACACTGGGTCATTCTGTCCTGACTGAAGTGATGAAGTAAATCTGTGCTGTTAACTGGAGCTATCTTCTGAAAATGTCAGACTGCCTGCCAAGATCTTGCCATGAGTTAAATAAGCATCTGCTGGCTGAGGGTTCAGACTCTGGAGTGGAGACGGTTGTACGTAACTGTGAAATGAAAACCCATGGATTGAGCAGCCCTCCTGAACCACCAGATCCTGCATCTCGCTGCCCCTTGGTCTCGTGATTCTGCACAGAAAACTCACGTGCCCAGCAGTTTTGTCCCAGCTTTACGTTTTTTTTCTAGCTAAGATATCATGTAGCTGACAACTGTTTCTTGGAAGGGGGAAAGAAGTCCTGAGGAAACTAAATATTATTTTTAAAAGAAAGGACTTTTTCTATGTGTTCACTGTACTAGTTCACTGGCTCCCCTAGACATCTGGCAAGTATTGTGGCTGTGTCTGAGAGATTTTGGGGAAGCAGCCTTGGCACTGACATTTAAATGCACTACAAGAAAACCAAGAGGAGGAGAAATTGCTGCTTTAAGGAGGGAGAACGTTTGCAGCATTGCAAAGTGGCACACAGAGCTTTTACTGCAGGCTGAGATGGGATTAACACCCCTGCAGCAGTGTTTTGAACTACCTCCTGGTTGTCTGGAGGTCATTCAGGACCTGCCTCCCCCCTGCCACAACTGTGCTGGCCATTAGCATTCTTCATCCACAAATGGATGTTGGCTTACACATCGGCTCTTTAATACTTCCCTTTAGGGTCTGAGGACATAAAGCATTAGGAAACTTGCAGAGCTGTAATAAAAGGCACTGGGGATGTTTGGTAAGACCAGTATTAGAGTTTTCCTTCTGTTTAATTAGTAAGTGTGTGTGTGTGTGTGTGTGTGCGTGTGTATACACATACACCTTTGCTTCAGGGTAAGTGCACAGACAGAAAGTCAGGGCTTGCCACCCTTTCCTAGGTTGGGAAAGACCATTGATGTTCCTGACACATGAAAACACAATTCATGATGATGATTTTCTGTATTGGCTTTTTATTGTTTTCTTAGGATTGCTCTGCAGCTGTATGAGGACACTGCAGAAGTGTCAATGAAGAGTCTTTACAACAGAAATGCCTTTTGTGTTGGCAGTGGGAAATCAGGACTCCGAGCATTTATTTCTGTTGGACTTGTAAATGTTGTCTTGCTTATTGCACTAAACCTCTCTAGACCTCCAGTTGACTTTGTCACTACAGTGGGAATTCCACTGGTGCTGTGAGGAACAGATCAGACTGGTGCAACAGTAGGAGAAGGACAATTCGTGTTTGGCCAGTGCTGGTGTCCTAGCCCATCACTGTGCTAGGATGTTTGCTCTATTTACTGTTGGCTTTGCTTCCACTGGAAGGATTCAAAATCGTTGGTATTTGGGAGAGCATCTTCACTTGCAGGTGGCTAAAGAAATGGCATAAGGTCATTGTCACTCAATTCCTGAATATGATTTAATGGCAAGGTTTAAAAGCAAACCCAAAGTTTGCTGGGTTCAGCTCCTTGTTTATGAGGGTGTCTGCCTCAGGGAAGGAACATCTCAAGGAGCATCACAGCAAGAGCATCTCAGCTTCAGAAGAACGACTGGCCACGGGACCTGGGGAGGACAGGGGTGGTGGTTGCTCCAGCCCACGCTGTGCTGAGGGGCCTCTCCCACACGAACCCTGAGGATTAAACGGCGTCTCCAGGGAAGGATTTTCTGTTTGTGAAGGTAACTGTGCTAAGCTGTGCAGGACACGTTTCTTTCCTGCTAGTTCAGTGCTGTGCCAGGAGAATTGGCCCCTTGTGGGCCGGTGTCAGTGGCTACAGGCATTTCCCCTCTCAGCATGCTGCAGCCATATGGATGCAAGGACACATGCTGTCTCACAGCTGGTGGGTTTGCTGCAGCTGACTTTCTTCCCTTTAAAGTTTTGATTGCCTGAGATAATACTCAAGCTCAGAAGCAGTGTGGCAGTGATGATCCCTGCATGGCTGGCCATAAGAATTTATTTGCTTGTTTATCACCCAGCCTTGTAATACCTTAAGAGCAAGGTTAAGACAAGAAAAGATTAAAAAGCCTGTTTTATAGGCTCATGGAAATACCAGTGCCATCAATGGCACTATCCCGGCAGGATGTTAAACCTCAAATTCTTATGCAGAGTTTTAAAATAAAACAGGGCATCAATGGGGCGTTGTTCAAAACAGGTTAATTGTCAAATATGTTTTATTGAATTTTTGCATAACTTTGTCAACGTTCACAGGGAGTCAAAACTATTGTGTCCAATCCTCAGCTGCTGCAAACTGGCATAATGCCACTGAAGTCAAAAGGGGAACAATAATTTCCATTAACTGAGGTTTTTGGTGCTGTGAGATGATGGGAAAGGCACACAAATGGCTTCCCCACATGCCCTATAGTGAGTGGACCCACTGTGTCCAGCTTCTGCATGGCAGGTTTATCATTTTCTTTTGTTACTTGGCAGTTTCAGCCTAACCCCTTTTCCTTACTTCTTCCTGCCAAAAACAAAATACAAGAAATGAGTGAGGTCTCCCTGTCTCTGGATGCATCTCAGAATCCCTTGGAAACAGTAGTACTGCATTCTAGCAATAGCTGGAACATATTTTTTTCCACCCATGGCATATGGCTGCTAATGATGGACCTGCTTTTCAGGCAGTTGCAGAGGGCTGTCAGTGGGACTCAAGAGTACTGAGCATCTTAAAGAATATAATTGATCTCCATCACAATTTGGGCTGACAGGTGTTGTTTTGAGAACTATTAAAATGACCCCCAAAGTTCACTGGGAGATGGGGACACTCTTCTTGCATTAGGGGTTTTAAGAAAGAAGTGCATATTATATATGTGTATCTATTTTTTATAAAAATTCTTTTCCCTCTTTACTGATTTATGGACATGTACATACAGTCTCCCCTGAAGTTCCTGGAAAAACTTATTTATTGACCGGAGAATTGCTTTTAACCACTTATTTATTTGCTTAAAGACATCTGCCTACCAATTACTTTTTGCTGCTTCCTTCCCTCAGCCTCTTTGCTTGGCACAATCTCATTCCCAACCTCTAATATTAGTGTTATCTAAGGGTAAGTCTGAAGTTAGTGCAAATTTGCCAAATTTTTACCAGTTTCTCTGGGGAGAAGGAACAGAGAACATTATGCATGAGTTGTGAGTGTCCTTTAGACTCTTGTGGGGGTAGAAGTGTTTTATGGTGATGGAGCACAAGCTGGGCTTGGACACGTAGGTACGGAGCTCGGCAGGGCCCTAGATGCCAGGACCTAGATGCTTGCCCTGCAAGGCTGTGTTGCACCTCGCCTCAGAGACACCTCTTCCATACCAAACTGTGTGCTGGTAAAGGGAAGAGCAAGGCAGCCTCGTTTGCTTCTCACAAGCTGCCAATGTCTCACATGTTGGACCTCCCAAGGCTGGGCAGATGATGGGGAGAGGAGATGCCCTCAATAAAGTCACATAGAGTAGTGAAGCCAAGGGAAGTATGCTTTACTTCTGCCTCTTTCACCTGGTTGCTCTAAGCCACCTCTGTTTCCACTGTTTGAGGGTTTGTGACACAGTGAAAAGTTGTGTGAGAGTCAGAAGCCCTCCAGGTATCTCTGATAAGGAAAAGCTGCAGTGATGGCACCTCCAAGCTCAGTCTGACTTAGGGACCCACCAGAGTTACAGTATGTGCTCAGCTTGGTTTGCATGAAGTAGTGAGCTATTTTGCTGCATCCAGATCATGTGTACACCATATGCTGTGGATGAAGAGAAGGCAAATCATACTGGGTTAAAGTATGGCCTTTTCACATGCTTCCCTCCTCCTGACCTTCCCCTAAACCAGGAGTCATTTTCATTCCCTTGCTCTTAACTTGAGCTCTGTAGGACACCATCTAAGGGAACATACTCGCTTTGTATGGTAAATTAATGAGTTCAAATGGTCACCTTACACAGCAGAGATGTGTGGGAAACAAAACCTGTGTCAATGTGAAACATGTGTGTGCCTGTTCAGAGGACAAGGTATCTGATTCATAAATCAGTGACAAGGAGGTAAGAAGAGATGTGTGGGTTTGATAACAACTGTCAAACTTCAATGGTGCATTTTACTCTGTTTCATCTTGGGTCTCCCAAGAAGATCATATTTTTGACTTATATGTTTTCTCTCTGGTGCTGACCAGAGTTTAAAGCATCCAGAAGGTCAACGTCTTCCCGTTTTGTGTCGTATTGTGATTCCCAGTGATGCTCTGTGCACATGCATGCTGTCAGGATCTGCAGTGTACGTGTTTAGGGGAACAAAGGAAGGCTGCAAAAACTGCCCAAGAGCAGTCTTGCCTGCCTCCTTGAGCTGGTTGGTTACTTGGAGTGTGCTAATGCTGCAGCCAGTAGGACATGAGGAAATTATGGTTGGACTTGATGATCTTGGAGGTCCCTTCCAACCTAAAGGATTCTATGATTCTATGAAATTCAGACTGCTCATAAATGCTGGAAGTATTTCCAGCAAAGACACATGAATGTGTTTTAGGGGAGGACACAGAGAATCTATTGTCCCACTTACATCAATTGCCCCTTTAAAAAAGACTCAGACTGAACTCTCAGTAGCTCTTGGTGTCAGACAGGGAGTTGCCCCATCATAGTGAAATCTGCAGCCTACCAAGAAGCTGTCTGCGTGTCTAGGTGCAGGCAGCTCTTGGGGATGGTGTTAACATGGGGCTGAGATCCCAAAATAGCTTTGTGACTGAGCTTGTAGCCCATGAGATCTCCTCTTCCCTAGTGTGATATCACATTAGTCATCACAGCTATAGCAGGTGTGGAGGTTGAGGAGACCCCAAACCTGGAGTGCTGCCCTTGCTCATGGAACCAGGCTAAAGCAGGAAGAGCTGGTCTAGGTAAGACAAAAAATAAGTTGAAAGAAACATGCCCATTTTGCCAGAAGACAGCAATTCCATCTGATATTTTAGAACTGCTTCCCTTTTTATCCTTGCACTATCTGCATTAGCCAAGCATTGCTTCTGGACTGAGGGAGAGAAAGGCTGCTGAAGCAAACTTCACTGTATCTTGTCCCACACCACAAAGATCAAGCAGGTCCTGCTGAGACTCTGCAGTTCCTGTTTACACCACACATGGTGTTCCCAGTCCCTTCACCACTTGTAGTTCCTGTGGCTCTTTGATAACTAACTCCAACTGGCACAGATGAGACCTCAGCAAGATGAATCCATGGAGTGCAGCCAGCTCTTGCTTTTATTTTCACTGACACTGCTGATGTCAAGCCTTTGGATGAGGCCTCAGGCCACCTCATGGAGCAGATGAGTACAAGGAGCGGGTTCTTGTTTTGTGGGGATGACAAGAGTCACAAGATCTCCAGTAGGATGCCAGACTGCAAAGGTTTGTTGTGGTCCAAGCCACTGGTGACGCAAACCTGTGTCAGTCCTTTCTGATGGCCGAGGGCGTGCGGAGCGAGGTGTGAACCCTCCTGATGTTTCTCCTTACACATGCGCAGGCGGTTGCGCAAACCCAGAGGTGACACGCTCGATTCAAAGGCAGCTGGGTGGGGTGGCTTGGTCTGTGGGCTGCTGGAGCTCTGAATGAGGAGCTGAAGGGCTGGAAATGTCTGGATGAAGATCTGGAAGGAGCGTGGTGTGTGTAGCACCTCATGTCGCTGAGACCAGCAGAGGCTGGATCTTATATTTCTCAAGCTGCAAGCAAGAGTTTCCTTGGCAAGGGCTGAATGTTTGCCATAGAAATCTGTAACAGATGTGGGAAAGAAACACCACACTCTTAATGAGCCTGTGATAATAATCATAACCTTGGAGATAAATACCCTCCTCACAGTGGTTTCCAATGCAATGATTTACAAACTGGTCAAAGCAGGGATGAGGCTTCTTGATTTCTTTCAATCATTTGCCAACATTTACTCCTGACTATCTGAGGAGTTGACCGGAAGTTTGCAATCAGAAATGACGTGTCCAGCAGGAGCAGAGAAATGATTGTGCCCCTGGAGTTGGCACGGGTGAGGTTGCACCTTGACTACTGGGTTCAGTTTTGGTCCCCTCACCACAAGAAGAACATTGAGGTGCTGGAACGTGTCCAGAGAAGGGCAACAAAGCTGGTGAAGGATCTGGAGAACAAGTCTTATGAGGAGCAGCTGAGGGAACTGGGGTTCCTGAAGAAAAGGAGGTTCTGCGGGAAACCTTGTCACTGACTATGACTACCTGAAAGGGGGTTGTAGTGAGGTGGGAGTCAGTCTTTTTCCCAAGCAACAATTGATAGGACAAGAGGAAACAGCCTCAAGTTGTGACAGGGGAGATTTAGATTAGACTTTAGGAAAAATTTCTTCTCTGAAAGTGTTTTTAAGCATGAGAACAGACTATCCAGGTTAATGAGCCTGTGATAATAATCATAACCTTGGAGATAAATACCCTCCTCACAGTGGTTTCCAATGCAATGATTTACAAACTGGTCAAAGCAGGGATGAGGCTTCTTGATTTCTTTCAATCATTTGCCAACATTTACTCCTGACTATCTGAGGAGTTGACCGGAAGTTTGCAATCAGAAATGACGTGTCCAGCAGGAGCAGAGAAATGATTGTGCCCCTGGAGTTGGCACGGGTGAGGTTGCACCTTGACTACTGGGTTCAGTTTTGGTCCCCTCACCACAAGAAGAACATTGAGGTGCTGGAACGTGTCCAGAGAAGGGCAACAAAGCTGGTGAAGGATCTGGAGAACAAGTCTTATGAGGAGCAGCTGAGGGAACTGGGGTTCCTGAAGAAAAGGAGGTTCTGCGGGAAACCTTGTCACTGACTATGACTACCTGAAAGGGGGTTGTAGTGAGGTGGGAGTCAGTCTTTTTCCCAAGCAACAATTGATAGGACAAGAGGAAACAGCCTCAAGTTGTGACAGGGGAGATTTAGATTAGACTTTAGGAAAAATTTCTTCTCTGAAAGTGTTTTTAAGCATGAGAACAGACTATCCAGGACAGTGGTAGAGTCCTCGTCCCTGGATAAAAGACAGAGGTGGTACTTAGTGGCATGGTTTAGTAGTGGACTCGGCAGTATTAGGTTAATGGTTGGATTTGATGATCTTAAAGGTCTTTTCCAGCCTAAATGATTATGTGACTCTATGATTGTGTGACATTGAATTTACCTCCTGTCCTGCAAGGAGGAAATGATTCATATTGAATCATATTGCCTACAGCTTTAGGATGTATAAGTTATCTGCTTGTTAAGAACAATTGTTTAGTCCTCAATTCCTCAGCAGCCTCTTTCCCACTTAATAACAACAGTGTGTCTCTGGTTTTGCTGCAGTTTGTTGTATGTTTTTTAGGGGTGCAGCCAGGGCAGGACTATGTGTGAGACCAGTGGCAAAATAATTGTTGTTATTTACTTGCACCACCTTACTGTATGTTAATGGCTGAAAATGCACCTGCATTGCATGTGCAAAAGGATTTATTATTTCCAGAATATTCTACAAAACTTACTGTTTTCCAGGGGACATTGATCTGTCTCTTCCTGTTCCTCACATTGCATGGCTCCTTGAAAGCATAGCTCTGTTCTTATAAATAAAGGGAATTCCTACTGTGCTGGAGTAACAACCTGTAGAGAAAAACTTTTTGGATTGAAAATGTCCTTTTTCTCTGGAAGCTGAAAATTTACTACATTTAAGTTCTTCTGAAGGAAGTTAATTTCTTTCTTATTTTTTTTGGTTGTCTTTCCATGTAACGGAAAGTTGCCCAATGCTTTTCTGGTTTATGATGAAGATTTCTAGGTGCTACATCAGTAAAGAAATTTCCTTGAGTTTATTGTGTTTTGTACAGATAAGTGCACACAAACTCAAGTTCTGACTTGTCTTGCTGAGGATGTCAACTTCAAAAGCCTGTACCTAAGCTAGAATATTTGACTGAGATGTTTGGTCCTGCCACCTGCAGCTGTGGGGACCTTGTGCAGAAAGACTCCATGATGCTGAACTGGATGTGGTCACGTCTCAAATAGCTTCTCCAGCAGGAAGCTTTGCTCTTACGTTTGGAAGAGAATGTTTCTATAGAGCCAAAGCACCATGGTGCTTTGATTTGTTTGTTGCTGGATGGAAAGTATTAAGTTGAATTAGTGAACATTAGAAAACATTTTTCTTGCCTGAGTTTTATATTTTCCTCCCCCAGATATTGGGGATTTATTTCTTTGTCTCATATCTGATGCTCGAAATAAGTTCTGTTTTGTTTTGTCTGATTCCCAGAGAGCTTAAAAAATTCATTGCTATTATAAATTAATTAAATTACAGATCAGACTGGAGTGTTGCTACAGGTACTGAAAGCTTTCCTCTAACTTCACCAGTCTTATCATCTGGCAAGACAAATTCCCTACAATTAACTTACCAGCTTTCCAGCAGCTAAGGATATGGCCAGTCATTCTTCTTAGTGAAAATCAGCCAATCCTTTTTTAACATGGGATTAATGAAGTGGTGAAAATTTACATCAGCAAAGGATTTATCACAGTATTTTATACACTGCCTTGCTACTGAATTAAGGACATCGAATGGTTCCATAAATACCAAGTATTGTTGATAATCCAAGACTTGAAGTCTTAATTCTGTTACATTATATTTAAGGTGGCAGCAAATAAGCATGAAAGACAGATTTTTTTTTTCCCCTTTAGTTCAATGTATGCTTATTTTTTTTCTCCAATGAAGACAAATTATTACTTCAGCAATAATTATGATCATGCTCATTGATGATCTAAGAAATCTAGGGGGTTTTAGGCAGAAAGTTTTCATTGTGTGCAACAAAAAGATATTCTGGTATATTTTTGCATTTCCTATACAAAGTAGTCAAGTGTCAAATGCAAATATGCATATGGCCAAATGGGCTGATGAGTCCTCCTCCTGTCTTCTTTACTGACCCTGAAGTCTTTATTTCACTTTAATGAGTGGAAGCAAGAAGTAATTCATATGGCCTGATACCTGCCTGTCATGTATAGCTTAAAAGAGGCATTGAAGAATGTGAGTATCCAGAAGGAAAGAAAACTGTGGTCATTGTGAACCTACTCAGGAAAATTCGACAGTCCCAGAAATGAGATTCATAAAATACATACTCAGAAATTCTTAGTTTGTGGTGGTTTTGTTTGTTTTTGTTTTGTTTTCAATCAGATAGGTAGGTGCTGTGGGGTGTTGTTATTGCACAGTATTCCAAATTATTTCCTAGTGTGCTTAAAAAAAAAAAATCACACCTGTGTTGTGCTCTTATCATTGGATGTAGGCAGTGTCTGTTTAAAGTAATCATTGAGTGAAAGCACAGAAGGAGGCAGTGAGATAAAGACTGAGCACTAGAGCACTATCTGGGCTCTGATTCAGCCAGATCAGGAGACAACCAGTGCTTCTGGACTAATAAGCAAAGTCAACTCACAATGAAACTCTTTCTTCTTGTCTTCTGCCAAGCACAGAGAACATATTCAAACAGTCTTGAGAAAATAGTACCCAAATGTCACTGGGAGGAAGATGGTTAGCACAGGCCAAATCATGTCAGAGAGCCCACCAGCACTTCTGTGGTGGTCTGTCGTGGTTCAGTGCTCAAACCTCTTCCATGAACAGGGTTCACTTGTCAGTATGGATGTAAGGCTGCTAACCATGAATGCTGGTTTTGGGCATAAGACAGGACTGTTGGGCATTGCACTTATCCAGCATTGGTGCATATATTCAAGAGCTTGCTTGAGAACTAATATACCTACATTTCATGACATGCATTTGTGCGGCCCTTGGAAGTCTTCATTCAACATCCAGATATGGACTAATTCTTTGTTCCAGAACAATGCTGGTATTATGCCCAGACATACTATAGCAAAAAAGACCAAATTTTTAATATTCTGAAGTCATGGTTTAGGGTAAGGGCTTCCTCTAGACCTATAGAGATGCTCTCTGTTAACTCCTCGCCTTTCATGATCATGCTAAGGAGAAGAGAAAGGGAATAAGGGAATGAGACCTCTGGATTAGAAAACTGAAACAGCTTTAAAGAAAATAATAATAATAATAAAATGGAATATATATGCAAATGCATACAAAACTAGCATCAAACCTGACCCTCTCCTAATGGCAATTATGTCACTGTCACCCCTGATGCTGTGGAGGAGGTACCAGGGAAGTCCCAGACTGGGCTCAGCAGCAGATGGGAACTGGATTCTGGAGGTTGATTCAGCAACACATGGGTCAGGATCAAAGGCAAAATGGATAGAGTCCTCCTCGGATGCTGGCCATTGAAGAAAAGGCATGACCCTCATAATCCCTCAGCTTTATACTGAATATGACATATATGGGACAGAATACCTCGCTGGTCATTTTGGGGTCACCTGTCCTGGCTGCTCCTCCCCGCAGGATGGTACCAATGTGGTACACAAGGCTGAGCAGTGACCTTGGTGTGCACACCGATCCCTGGTAGCAACTCTAAACATCAAATACTATCACTCCTAGAAGCAGACACTGTCTGCAAAAATATATTGTCAACTTCAGAAAATGCAGTTAGTTAGAAGAGACTGAGCTGAAAACTAAAATTACTGAACAGAATTAGTTCTGTTCTAACTCAAACCAGGACATCAGAGCAGCTGGAGGATTTGAGCTTTTTCTTCTTGTTTTGGGTAAGTGGTTTAAAGGACAGAGGACCTGGGAACTGACAGCCTCTGGCTTGTAAAACCTCTGCATCAAACTATGAAGCTCTGCAACAGATATGAAAACTGCCTCTACTTCAACAGGTAACTGGGAGGGATATGGGGCTGAAACTGCCTATTGCAGGCTCCTTCCCAAAAACCTATGTTGGGTCCTAAATTTGTAGAGCTGTGTGCTGTTGGCAAATCACTATTCGTCATGATTTCATAGGAGGATAGAAAATGGGATGGCTTTTTCATGAGTTCATCTGTACAACTGCCTAGGAGCAGTCCAAAGGAAGATCCACCTACCTGTTCAAAGGGGTGCTGTTAATTTCCCTTGGAGGCTCCCTCCTGAGACTGGGCTTTGCTATGTGCATGTGCAACCCCCCCACTGCAAACAGCAGAAATGATAGATCTGGGGCAAGAACAAGTCTATCTCTAA
This sequence comes from Merops nubicus, assembly GCF_000691845.1. Lineage (NCBI taxonomy): Eukaryota > Metazoa > Chordata > Aves > Coraciiformes > Meropidae > Merops > Merops nubicus. The sequence goes on along the minus strand of NW_008612995.1, from coordinate 14,629 downwards.
TAAGAGTGAGTGTTGACTGCCAGCTTCAGTCCAAAGCCACATCCTTTGGTGTTCCTCTGTTCTCTTAGCATCTAGATCTGACCTTGATCTGAATTTAGTATAACTGCCCCATGCTAAGAATTGCCTTTCTGGGCCCCAGGTGTCAGCAGGAGGTGTTTCTGTGGCACAGTAATAGCTACACACAATTGTGTAATCTTTCCAAGCCAACCTTGTGTTGTTAATGACTGTTATACTCTGAAAAACAATAGAGTGTGCTGCAGACAAACTCTAAATGGAACGATTCATCACATCTGCTACTGGCCCCATGCAGACTGGCTGCTCAGCGTAAACAGGGCTTGTGGGGAGAGGAACTCAGGACTACTTGTTGCTAGTCAGACTCTGAAATAATGGATTAAGGGCCGGCAAGGAGTCTTCCTGAGCACAATGTCAAGAGAAGCCTGCAGTGGATTTACTGAACTCACTCATGCTGTCATAAACCAGCAGTGCTTAATGTCAGCCTCTTGTGACTGGAACACAAGGAACAAGGGTTAGCTCATGAAGAACCACTCTGGGGTTTTGCTGGGGAGAGGTGTCAGCACAGACTTGGCCTCTTGCAGGGCATGAAGAGAGACTGCACACTTGCATGGCCTGGTGCTGCAGGGGAGTCCCTGCATGTCCCAGGGAGGAGAGGCTGTGGCTGTCAGAGCAGTGAGTTAGGGGTAACAGGCTTTGGTGTGCTCTGAAGGAGCAGGATTGCTGGGGGAGCAGGCTTGGGGGTTTTTGCCTTGGCCTTGTCTCACGACTGGCTTATACCTTGAGACTGGTGGTGTGCTGGGTGTAGCTGCACTTCTGTGCTTATGCTTTGCTGTTGATTTTGGCTCTCTAAGCTCGAGGGGGCACACACAAGGTTTTCAATTCTGGATCTAACACCAGTATGCCTAGCTGGTGAGTTGGTATAGCCAGTGATTTGATAGCTTTCTGTTACCAGGCTTTCTCCAGAGAAGGTCTGAGGATTGGTCCTTTGGGTTCAGGGATCTGGGGATTCACAGATCAAATCCCAGATCACAGGTCACACTCCACAGTGAAACAGTCACGTGGACTCCCTTTTGAAGGTTATCTTGCTCTCTTTAAATGCTGGTGTTCCCTATTTTTGATTCTGTGCTGCCATGAAGTAATTCAGAACTAAGATCTGATTTGTTTTCCTTTAATTCTGCTGTCTTCTCAGCCATACCTCAGGCTTTTTTGGCCCATGTTGGTCTCCTCAGTTCACCCTGGTGGTGGCAATGCTTGGTGGTGTGGCATGGTAGTTTGTGTTGGCAGGGGTCAGGCTCTGAGGCAGGCATGATGGAGGGCACTGGAGTTAATTCACACAACCAGCACTTGGAGCGTAGCATGTCCTTTGAAACACACACTTTGCAATGGCATCCACAGAAAACACCCACTTGCCCTCTCTCTGTATCAGTAAGAAACTGGGAACTGCTCCTCTGCAAAGGTGAGAAACTCCTGCTGGCATCTTACAGACCAAAATGTACAAGATGGAGTTTGTTGGATCAGATGGGGATTTATGCCCTCTGACTGCTATCAAGACAGCCTGACAAGAAAATTTCCCCCTCTCTTTCAGCAGAGGAAAGACATCCATGAACCTGGATCTGGATCCCAGCTGAGGCCAAATAAGGACAAGGGCTGAGCTCAGATCCAAGTTGTTCTTACTTGGATTTGCCTGCCAGTGGTGGATATCTCCCAAGATCTGATGGTTTCAGGATCCTTTTGCAATCTTGGCTGGAGACCTAGTGGAGATTGTTCAGCTTTGTGCTGATGAAACAGGCCCTTTTCTGAAATGAGAGTGTAGAAAGTATTTTTTGGAAGTGTAGACACAGATCTGGAGGAGTAAGTCAAGAGAATAGACCCATATGGAGCAGTAACAAGTGATGGCAAGAAATGACTGAGACACAGTCATGTTGGGGTAGGGTCTAGGCAATCAGGTAGGACCATGCAGGTGTGAGGTGTCCTCCAGCAAAGCCACCAGCAGTAACAAATAATGAGTTAGTGTTTTGCAAAGGGGAGTGCTTGCTGTCTGTGCCCATTTGCCCTGTGCTGGTTGGAGAGGTCTGTGCACAAGCTCAGAAGTCCCTGAGTGCACTGCGGGGACGAATTTTGTTGGCTTTTTGGTGTAGTCCAGGATGTACACACGTTGCTGAGTTTGGTCCTTCAGAAGTATCCTTTTTTTCCTCCTTGCTTCATTTTCCTTTGGATTTTAAGTTAAGCCTTTGCCTTAACTCAGTACTGCATGATGGTACATAGGAATAGGTCAGAAATAAACAAAAGCTGTTGACACTTCTGTAGACATGGTAAAGCTCTGATGACTGTAGGGATTTTGGGACAATGAAATTGGGGCACTTTGGGTTTATTTCATGCTGTAGGTATCAGTGACATGTAAACGCTCTCTCCTCTATACACTCACCTGTTTGATTTTACATTTCTTCAGCATTCCAGTTAGTTATGGTTGCATGTACCTGGCAGATGTACTTTCCCCAGCTGTCTGCTTTGTTTCTTTGTTTAATTTGCTTGCTAAATGCATTTTCTTGTCATCAAAGCTCTGCAGAAGGCCAAATGTCCCAAAATCTTCACATGGTGCTATCACTGAAAGACTGTGAGGCTGGGATCTAAAGCCTCTTTGAGTGAGGTAGGAATCTAATGTGAAGAGATTTTCTGGCTCTGTGGCTTAACTGTGATTTTTTTTTTTCCTTTATTGCCAGGTTGGTGCAGTCGTATGATGAGGTCAGGTGGTTGACATGTGCCAGTCTTGAGCTGTGTCTGAATGCTGTAGGTGCAAATCTCAGGGCATGGAGATGTACAGATATGACTTCTTTTCGCTCCCTGTTTGTCTTGATGCCCAAAATGAATAGGCAATGCTCATTCAGAAGAAGGAAAAGGAAGAGGAATGAGTGGGGAAAAGCAGAAAGGAATGGAATGGAGAAAGAAAAGGCAAGGGGAGAGGAGGGAAGAGGAAAGGAAAAGTGTTTTTAAAAGGTGGGATGGTTTTCACTGCAAATAGAAATTTGTCTGACGTTTCTTGTTGTGTTTTTCTACTGAACATACCAGTAGTTTTGCTAATCTCATCCTGATAGTTTTATAGTGTGTACTATTAAACTGCAGGCACTTGACTAAAAAAGGAGAGCCACTTATTATGTAAAAAATAACTTTACATTATCTCCCAGTATGCTGGGAAGAGTCTCATCTCTGCATGGGTGCTGTTACTGCAGAGCTGAAGTCCAGACTCCAGTTAACTCCTGGGGAGACCTCTAAAGAAACTCTTGCCATTTTGTATCCAGGTGGGGCAATACTTGCTGCCACTCTGGGAGACATGGAGACCTACTGGGAAAGTTGTTTCTGTTAATGTTAATGTTTGCTATTAATTTATATTGGAGTGGTGCTATGACAAGGTGCTACTGAGTATTAAGGAAAGGGAGGATGATGTGGAAATGCATCCATTTGCAGCATTAAGGATTTTGGAGTATTGTGGGGGGTACCTAGTCTTGGCCATGCGGGATCTCATGCAGGTTCCCACTGCCTGAGTTTGTGTCCCTCAACAGCAGGTGTTCTGCCTATGAATGCATGGGTTTAGAGGTAAGTATTCTGCAGCATTAATTCATGGTCTTTGTAAGAGTTCCTTCCATCTTCTCCCCATCCCAGAGCAGTTAAAGCTTTTCTCTGCCAAAATATAATAAATTGCAGGTCTGGCCCCTAACGATCCCTCGTCCGGGAAGTGAGAGATGCGGGCAATTTATCTCCCAGTGATTAAACCTGCCGACGAAAAAGGGCAAATTGCCTGAACTAAATGGCTGCCCATGCATTATTCAGCCGGCCCTGAGGAGCTCTGTGGGGGGTCAGCGGCCGCCCTGGCTCTTGGGAGGGTCCCCGTGGGGTGTGCCCCCATGTCGGTCCCGTCCCGTGTCCCCGCCGGTCCGGGGGCTGTAGGTGGCAGCAAAGGCTGCGGGATGGGGAGGTGCAGCCCGAGCTGGGCTCATCGGCTCCCCGGCAGGCAGCGAGGAGTGCACCAGCTCTGCAAAGCCATGAGGAGAGGACAGGGGTTCACCCCGCTGCTGGGGGCGAGAAGAAGCCATGTGAGAGTCCTCCAGACAGGAGAGGTGACTGGGGAGAGGAGGCCAGTCTGCGTTTGTGGGTGTTTAACCCTGACTTTGGCTGGAGAGCCCACTACCCTCTCTGGGCTATTGAAATCCCTCCCATACTTTTGCTGCTGTTGACCCCTCTGTTGGCCCATGTACAAGGCTGGTGCTGCACAGAGCATCCTGAAGGTGTTTGGTCCTTCCCAGGCCACAGGGACCTGCCTGCTGCTCAAGGATAGGAGAGGGCAGTGGAGAAGGTGCAGCAAATCACATCTCCTGCTGCTCTGGTTTGATAGTCACTAAACAATTTTTTTCCTCAGCTTTGGTGATGGTGCCCAACAGGATAGGCAGATGTTAAACTTTTGGTTTTAAAGGCAAGGTATGAGGTCTCCTCAGCCTCTGTGGCTGTTTGACCCTTACAGGGTTTAGCGGAATACACCCAGATAAATGTGCTCTTCAGTGAGCCCAGATGCTGGTCTTTCATCCTGACCTTGGCAATAGTGTCCCTGGCACTGCTGCTGGAGAGTAGAGGGAACTTACCCCCTCAGCTGCTCCTGCCCTAACTCTTCCCTGAGCTCTCAGCTGCAATGCCCTGGAAAACTGATCAGGGGCCAGCAAGTGCTTTTGACAATATGAAAAACAGTATTTTTCTCTTGAACAATCCAATGAAAAATACGCACTCAATTTTTGACAGAATCACCTTAAATCTTTTCCTTCAGGCTCCTTCTAGCTTTACATGATGTCAGCCTAGGGCAGGGGTGTGCTCAGCTGCTGGGGAGCGAGTGCTGCAGTGCTGTTTGCTTGGCAGGCTAAAAATCTGGGTGCAAGCCACCTTTGAACCGTGCCAACTGGCTATTTTGAGTCTGGGAAATCAGCAGTACCTCTGGAGGGCTAAAAGTTCAGGAGTGCTCTTTATTTTGATTGCATGTACATAATAGAGCAACTAGTGCCCTTTGCTCCAGCAAGACATAAGCAAGTATTGACAAGTAGCAGGGTCCTGGCTGATGTCTCTCCACAGTGAAATGCATCTACTTCCCAGTCTCAGAGTATGGGGAAGGGTTTTGGCCAGGGATCAGGAAGAATTTTTCATCCCAGAGCAGTGAGAAAAGGTGCCTGGCTGTGGGTGAATGTGCGACAAGGCATTGTAGGAAGTAGGTGGGCACCTCTGTGGCAGGAATGGATGGTGGTGATCCCAAATGGCTGCTCCAGTGCAATGTGTAGCCTCATCCTCTGTGAGTCAGACCTGCCTCATACCCAAGTGACTTCTTTGCCTGGGGCAACCCTTACGTGGTATATCATGTCACGGAGGTTCATACAGTTACAAAACCCAGCCCGGCTGAAAATGGGCACGAAGCATTTTGGGATCTGTCATTACAGCTCTTCTGTAACAGCTTGAGGACTTGAATGACAGGGTCTGGTGTTGGTCTCACATTGGCACCTGTCCAGACTTACTGGAATTGGTGGAACTGAGGGTCATGTGAGGGCTGGTGAAACTGGATGGGTGCAGTTGTAATGTGAGAACAAAAAGAAATGGTTTTGCACCCGTCAACTCTGATCCATGAAAAATAAATTCCTGACTTGCAGGATGTGGGGCAATTGTTTAATTATCTCAGTCTTTGCTGGGATTATTTTTCCTTTTTGTCACTTCTTTTAAAGCAGCATGTTTTAAAACAAAGTTGTAGGAGATGGAGTGAACCCATGGATCCCTCATGCCCCCTCCTGGGGTATGGACCTTCATCAACAATGACCCCTAAGAGCCATTCCATGGGGAGATGACCCTTCCCATCTCCACAGCTCAAGGGCGCCATGGGATTTGTATGCTTCTACTCAAAGGGCCTTTGAAGGAGACAGCGAGCGTTAGGGGAGAGCTAACAAATGATCCCTCCTGCTCCTCCTTGCCCTCCCAGCAGCATGGGGGCCGTGTGGCTTTAGTTAATCAGTCAGCTCATGTGGCCACGCTGACACAAATGGCATCTGCAGTCGTCCTCTCCCATGTAAGTGCCAGTGATAAATGGCACGGGGTGTGCTGGCCAGTGATTCCAGTTGGCTGAGTGGAGATGGATGCTTGTGTCCCTCTCTGTGATGGAGGAGTTAATCATAATGAAGAGTGAACACGCAGGGCAAGTGGCTCCAGTGCTCTTCTGAGGAGGGTGCTGTGAGCCAGTTCACAGTCTGCCTTTACCAGTGGTTGAGAGAGGTACAGAAGGGACCCTGTTCTCCCTTGTGTGCCAGCAGTTGGATTTGATGGAGGTTAGACACATTTTAGAGGGTATTTTAGCTATCTGTATATGGGAGGCTGGTAGCTGCTGCTCATCCTTAGCCCTTTCCAGGTGCAATGAGTTCCTCTCCCCCAGCAGAAATGTCCCGGCTGATGCCACCAGGAGTGCAGCTCTGCTCTGGTCTGTGGGAAATGAAGAGGCTGCTTCTACCATGTCTGTGTCGGCCAGGCAAGGCTTCAAGATGGGTCTATGTTCCCCAGTAGAAATGGACACGATGTGTCTTCAGATCCTGCTCACTCAGAGGGTTTTTCATGGTCCTTTTGGTACGTGCAGAGGGAGGAATCTGGGTTTTCCAAGTACCATGAATCCCCCATTGCTCCTCTTCTTGCCAGCACTCTCTGGGTGAAAACCCAGAGTCCTGTCCACCATGCACACACCTTCTAGGACAGGTGATCCTATGAATAGTAATGTGACCCACAAGAGAGCACCTATGAGGTGATGCAGCAAGGATTTACTGTGCCTGGAATATCAGAAAAAGGGACAATTCCATCTGAGAGCTATTCCCCACATCTAGCCAAGGAGATGTGCAGAAGTTGTATGTCAAGCATCTGTGTGGCTGTCAGTGCAATCCTTGCCCCAGTACCTCACCTCAGCCATGGCTCTCAGTGGCAGTGAATAGCAAAAATAAAAAGGTTTTGAAGGGAACCAAGACAAAGGACATTTATGCATGTGCCCAACTCCCCTTCTGCGGAAGTGCTTCAAAGGTATCAAAGATACTCAGATAATAGGGTATCTGGTTGTGGAAATGACACTGGGGTCTGGAGGAAGAGTGTGGTGCTGGGGCCAAGAGCAGGTTCAGTTTTCCAAGGCTGAGCTCCGTGGGATTTGTTCTGTCTACAGTGTAATGGACTGGATGGAGAATGAAAAGTCTGGAGCACAAAGCCTTGCTTTCTGGTGCTCAGGCTGGCTGCACACAGGCTGCAGAATCTCTGGCGTCTCTCTCATGCCTGGCCTACCAAATGGAAAGATCATGAACACCTTCCACTGAGGGATTCATTGGAGCCTTTTTCAGCAGCCAGGGAGAGAGCTTTTAGTATCCTCAGTGTTTTGGTGACTATGTTACATAACTGAAAAATTGATATTTGTATTGTTATTGATTTCTCCAGGATGATGTCAGCAGTGCCTATTAAGGATCTCATTCTTGAAGTAATTCTGTAGTTAGTTATTAAGAGTAATCTTTAAAAATGATGCTGTACTTCTACATAATCTCATCCAATTAATCTTACTGTATCAGCTATGATTTTTTTTTCTTGGGAGAATTAGTGCAGAGTTCCTTGTTGTTTTTCTAAAAGAAGACTCTGAGAAGCCTTCCAAGCACCAACCTTTTTCAGTCTGTGCTAGGCAGTGTGATTTAAGACTGGAAATACATGTTTCTGTCTGAGGTTTTTGACAGTGCAGTTTGAATGTGAAGAAGTGTCCGGTCTTTTCTCCTCTGACAGCTCGTTGTACAGGTCTGTGTGTCAGTTCACCATATGGGGACATTACCCAGACTGGGGTCACCCCACTGACCTTTACTCATCACTCTGCCACCGAGCTGGACATGCGGGGAGCAGGGGATGCTGTCTGCATGCCAAATGAGCTCAGTGTTCCTGATCTGCCCTTTTCTCTGCTTCGGGATCCATTGATCACTGTCAGAGAGTGCAGGGTCTCCTCTGAAATAAAGCCTTTTTCTGTTGCTTGCTATCCAGGTCCCATCAAGGGCTGAAAACTCCTTTTGACTTCTGTGATATTTCGCTCTTTTTCTTTGAAAAAAAAAAGAGAAAATAAAATACTTGATTAACTCTACTCCAAAGACCCTGAAGAATTAGAAATAATATCAATAAAAAAGCTGGAGATGACTCAAGAACAACTCGTGCTGCTCTAGGCACACAGGATGGGTTTTGATTTGCAGTGCAGTTGCCATTAGAAAGCAGAAGACTGTGTGGTCTGCAAACAATGTTAATCCACATCCATGGACCAGCTTGGTTCTCCTGCCTTCTTCTCAGACTCCAACCTCTGGCTGCTGTCCAAGATGGGACACAAGATCTTGCACCAGATTAAATGTTCTACATCTCCATGTGAAACAGAAAAAGCCCTTTCTTTCCACTTATTGCTCCAGGCTAGAAGTTGTTGAAACTCAGTGCTGGGTGTGGGCTGCCCAGAGTTTTTGGTAACCTTCTTTGTGCTGGTGAGAACTGAAGGAGATTTTGAGATGTGTGGGAAAGTACACACGAGGGCATCTCAGAGCTTTGCTACAATGACCCCAAGCTGCTCAGGTTTCTGTTCTCTCTTGCAACACTGGACTGTGGGTCTTCCTGAAGCACTGCTGCTGGTTGATGTTGGTGTCCATGAGTGCAGAGATGACTCTACCATCATAAGTGACTCCTGAGCAGGCTGACCCAAAGGGTTAGAATTGGATGGAAATCTCTGATTTCCAGCCTGCACCAACCCCTTCCAGGTAGTTGTCAGTTTTTCCCTTGGAAAGCAGAAATGGAAAGTGGAGTGAGGTGGTGGTGTTTGCTCACTTTTCCATGATCACCCATTTTCGTTCTAGGGCACACCAGTCCTGTGGAGCTACATGAGCAGCATTGCTTGTGTTTTCTGTGAAGAGACCTTCATGTGACTTGACTGTGGCAACTGAACTCCTCCTTCAACAACCATGGTGTGTCTAAGGGCAGGAATTAAATAACTACTGATGCGGTTTTGTTGCACCAGTTTTGTGGATAATGAACACTCTTCATAAGCTACGTGGGGAAAAAGCTAAAGGCATGTTTGATCCTTAAATAGCGGGGCTTTCTTCATTTTCTAGAGAGACCTCAAGCCACTTAGGATTAATGCAGCACATGAGCATAACTAGACTTTCCCAGGGTATTCCCTGTACCTTTGGTTCCCACAAAGTACATTCAGGTCTTTTTCCTTTGGACTACTTCTGAAGTGTGATCCTACTGTAAAGACCCTTCATTACCCTTATGCTCACTGAGAGATAATTGAGTACTATGGCACACTAGCCATTTTGTTCAGGCACTGCCACCAGAGCCTGCTTAATAAGCTGGTGGAAATTTCTCTCCAGGAGAAGGAAAAAGTTTGGAGAGTTGAAATAACTTGACCAGACTCTTCCCTTTGTTGATGTGGCCCTGAGTCACAGTGAGAAGAGAGGCACTGCCAACACTTCCTTTCACCCAGCTCAGGTGTTTCCTTTCCTCAGGCTGCTTCTTGTTCCTTCCACGGATGTGATGAATACTGTGGAGATCAGAAGAAATGAAGAACTGGCAGTGCTGCCTTTGTTTGCCCTCCTGAACTGTGCATGACAAGGGAATGAACCGTGAGTGTAGAAATATTACTGATTTAAACTGGGAAAATTTATAGGGCCCTGGATTTCACCTCTTTGTGCAAATCCTTGTGGTCCCAAGCAACAAGCTATCTGTGTTTGTCCTCAGAGTCTCAGTTCTTGTATTTCTCTGTTTTAAGTTCCTTATCTGAGACACTTAAGCTTGATTCCCCTGGAAGTGTTTAAGGTCAGGTTAAACAGGGCTTTGACCAACCTAATCTTGTGGAAGATGTCCCTGTCCCTGACAACAGGGTAGGACAAAGTAACCTTTAGATGTCCTTTCCCCCCCAAGCCATTATATGATTTTCAGTGGGTCTAAGCATCCACAGGTTCTGTTACTGCTTAGCCATGTACTTTCATCCAAATCCCCCCCCTACAATGTGCTCTTCCCAGTTCTCAACTTGGGTAGAACTGTGATTTGTCACTGCTCACACAAAACTTGCTATAAATATACAGCTGCTCCCTTGCTTTCTCCCCAGCATTTTTCACTTTGTTATGTTTCCCAGACACATACGTTTTAAAATCCCTTGTCACGTTACTGTCAGACACAGGGGGAGGTACAGGCTGCTGTGTTAAATCACACAGCAGCAATGAGCCCGAGCAATATGCAGTGGTGCATGGATGTGCCAATTAAGAATGCATCCTAGTTGCAGAGTCTGGACACTTTTCTCCTTCAGAGGGGTCTGATTGTTTGCTTGCAATTATTTAGTAAGTCTAATGAGGCTGAAAAGAGGTCAGATCACCTGTAAATGTCTTAGAAGTGTGGAAGCAGATGTAAATCTATGTCTGTAAAATTTAATGTTCCAAAGACATTAAAGTAAACCAAAACAATTTCCCTGGAGTCCTGACTCTGCAGACTGAATATAAAAATGGTTCTTTCCTTGCCTGCATAACCTTTGGGACTCTGGAAAGAAACTGCCTGTCAGAATCAAAGACTTGTTATGTTCAATCTGTCACTTGGCAAACCTAGTGTTGTCATTTCAAAATAAGTACTAGTAGGCTGATATATTTGGCTGTGGACATCACCACTGGAAAAACAAACAAACAAACAAACAAACAAAATGCAGAGCTAATGGTATTTTACTTTAGCCATAGGTGGTTTCTTGTTGGCATTAGTGCAAGTCTTCCATTGATTTTCCTGGAAGGAGGACCAGGACACTTGCATGTGTTTATCAATCACAGTAAACTGTACTTTATGCAAGACTGAGGTTACAAATACTGTGGCTTCCTATGGTTTGTCCTGGGAAGTGTTCCTGTCCCAGAGGCATAAGAGGACATACATGAACCTTAACCCTCCTTTGAATCAAGCCTTCTCTTACCTTGGGAAAGTTGTGATGACCTGAGCTGGAGAATAAGCATAGCTGAGTTTGCCCATTCAAAGATTAAAAACGCCTTGCCTTTTTAATATTGTCTCTTGTTATTACATTATTAGTATTTGTTTATGGCACTGTTATTCCTTTGTGACTTTGGTTTAGGCATGGAATAAACACGTAGGTTATTGGCTGCCCTTGCTCCAAAAAACTTAGCTCCTAAATAGAAAAGTGAATGAGAAAACAATATTAACCACTCCAGTTTACAAAGAAAAGGCTAAGGACAAGCTTAGTGAGACCCCAGACTGGCACACGTACAGCATAAAGCACGTGCATAGTCTCTGGGACTAATCAGCAGTGCCAGATTTAGGATGTGCCAGAGATTATTTTTCTCTAAACATTTCTGAAAAGATTTTACACTAACTTTCCATTAAATAAATAAACTCCAGCTTTGGAGCACTTGAAGATCTGACTAACTATTTTTTTTAAAAAAAATATTTAAATTTTGGCCTAGAGTACCTCTCCTAATGTCATGTTGGATATCTCTGGTGGGACTGGCACAGGAATCCAAATCCCTGCAGTCTCAATCCAGTACTTTACAACTTTTCATCCTCCCTTGCTTTGCACCGGTATGAAATGGAAACACTTGTACCTACTCAGTGTCCTTCTTTGAGCTTTGTGGAACTATGTTGTGCAATGTTTGTGGAGTGTCTGGAAGGTTTCTAGTTGAAAAAGCGTGGCACTGGAACTGACACCTTTTCTATTTCTTCCCCTTTCCTTTTTTTTTTTTTTTTTTTTTTTTTTTTTAAAGAGTTATAAATCTACTTGCCACTGTTACATCCTCCTGCGGCTTGGTCGTTGGTCAGTTCCACATCAATGTGTTCATTATATAATACACTGATGTGGAAATTGCCGGAAATTATTGCTTCCTATTACATAACTGCTGCTGCCTATCTGATGTGTTTTCTGATGCTCAGGGGAACAGAAAGAGTGGTGGCTCTAGTTGCTGTTACATTTTTTGCAGACCCTTGACTGTAGATCATCATTAGCTTTTAACAGTTGCACAACATGATTTTCTTGAGATGTCCCAGGTTTGGGTTTTTTTGTGAAATGTCTTTATTTTTACAGATTCCCTTACTGTCTTTAAAAAATCAAAGCTGGTATTTGTATTTTTGGATAGGTACACTGGGGGTTGTAGAGAGCTAGATCCCCGTGTTGCACAGGGATCTCAGGCAATGGGATCAAGCAACTCCAATCAAGGGCTCAAACATGTAGTGGAGATGTGGCAATTGAACCTACCAAAGCATAGCAGATTGACTGATGTAGCCAATCCAGAATCCCTCAGAGAATATGCTCTTGACCTGATGATGAGGTCAAGTAAGCCTCTTATCTTAAACTTTGATAAAGAACATTGAAGTTACATTTTATTTCCACATATCTGGAGATAAGCAATCATATGGACAGTCTCCACAGTTCAGCTGATCACTGATAACTAAAGAAGCCACTGTTTCTCAGCTGTGTGCACCAAGCCCTTGGTGATATTAACTCCCAGTAGGGCTACTGACTTCTGTGAAGTGGTATAACATCAAGGTTGTCACAATGGTAGCCTGTGTTCTCTCTTTTAATGTGCTGTAGAACGATTATACAGTAGCATCAGACTAAACTGTGCCAGTGGCAAGTATGATAGTTTCAGAGTTACGTGCATAGATTTGAGTCAACCTTGTTGTCAAAGTGTGGTGTAAGTAATGAACCCAACCAGCATCCACACAATAAAGTCTTGTGGCACAACTCATAGCACATCCAGCAAATGTTTCATCAATCAAACATGCCCTATGACTGGTGCATATCATTTTGGGAACGCACAGCAGATTTAAAGTTTTCAGAGGCAAATAATATGCTGCATCTGAATAAATATAACATGTAAATTTCCAGTAAGATGGAAAAAAGTGCTCTTGGGGTGTGTTGAATATTGATGAATGACCTAGTCAAAATTCAAGAACCTTTATAGTACGTGTTTTGTGAACCATATAGAGAAGACAAAGGCTATCTACCCTAAATGACATAAAGAGTGTATATATAAGGTAATACAAATGTTATCTTCTGCTATGGGTTTGTGGGCCTTGCCAAGCACTGACTGCTATCTGAAAAGATGTGGCTGGACCTCTGCTGTCCATGTGTTTTGCAGTTCATCAAGTTTGTGCAGCAAACCCAACATATTTCATTTGAGACCTCCATGCATGCCTACATGCACAGTGCCTAGAGCTTTGTGATGCTTCAAGTGGCTCTGCTGGATGGTGTGAGTTGATACAGCAGGTAGACAGAAATGGGAGCATAATGTCAAGGATGGACAGGAGATAAGGTTTCAATAACTCATTTATCACACTGCTGTCAGATTTCCAGCTGAGAATTATACACCTGAGATCAGTGTTAGAAAGTGGTTAATATATCAGACTGTGGTTGGAAACACCATTGGTATCAATAACACAGAAGATTTTTTTGTGTGTTTACTATGTAATTCATTTAGATAGCTGTGTTACTTTTATTTTTGTTTCTTCTAGTGAGACATAGTTTAGACTGAATCATAATGAAGAATTCGGTGCATATTTAAAGAAAAGAATCCACTTTCTATAGAGCTGAGAATCTGTCTTACACAGTAAGATCATGAGATCATGGGATAAATTCAGGCTGGAATGGAGCTCAGGAATTTTCTTGCCCAACCCCTTACTCAAAGAAGGGTCAGATATGAGATTGGAGCACCTTGCTCTGAGCTTTATCCCATTGGGAGTTCAGAACCTCCAAGGATGGACGAACTCTTGTTGCCTTTGAAAAGTTTATTTCAAGGTTGTAATTTCTTTCCTCAGACCAGCCAGTCCAGTCACTTCACTGGCACTAGTCATCTGAAAACGGTGGACAGATCCCTCAGATTTTAGGTAAGGGACAGAAATGTTTGGAGTAACACAAGTAAGCAGGAATATTTGGTGAGCATTTAAAAAGCCTATAGCTGAAGGAAATCAG
>NW_008612995.1:0-581 GCF_000691845.1 Merops nubicus | reverse complement strand
AGCAGGAATGAAGAAGGTATCTGGGAGCATGCCTAGGTGGGTTTTGTTAGAATTCAGTGGTAGCTTTTCTTAACTTTTTTTTTTGTGATGTTCATAATTTTTAAAAATGCAGATTTTTTTAAAGTGCTCTGGAATGGTTTTGTTTATTTACCTTCTGTTTTTACAGGCCTTAGAGGTCTGAGTGAAAGAGAGAGTTGTAGTCAGGGAGCGTTAACATGTCATTAATGCTCTAGGTCAGGCGATTGCTGTATCAGTAGTCATCTACTCGTGTCTGTGATGAGGCAGCTGGGATCACATCAGTGCCTTGCTAGCGATTTCTGCAATGTCTTTGGGCATGTTTTTTGATTTCTTTTCAGTTCCTCATGCAGAAAATTATGCTGCTTGCTTTCTCTATATATTTGTCATGTCTATTTAGAAAAGTTTTTTGACAGGTAGTAACCTTTACAATGCTTGTGTGAGGAACCTAACAAAAAGGACCTTGCTCTTGAAGACTCCTGTGTCCTACCGTTGTACAAATAATAAATAGAACAAAGTGCCACAGTAGTGCTTATCTCATACTGGAAGGATTGTTTTAAAACAAA